>NC_089494.1:263881672-263996672 GCF_036850765.1 Saccopteryx bilineata
CGCGAGAAGTCCGCGGTCTGTGACCGGGAAGAGGATGCCCACCGGAACTGGCTCCTTGCTCTGTGACCGGGAGGAGGATGCCCACCGGAACTGGCTCCTTGCTCTGTGACCGGGAGGAGGATGCCCACCGGAACTGGCTCCTTGCTCTGTGACCGGGAGGAGGATGCCCACCGGAACTGGCTCCTTGCCCTGTGACCGGGAAGAGGATGCCCACCGGAACTGGCTCCTTGCTCTGTGACCGGGAGGAGGATGCCCACCGGAACTGGCTCCTTGCCCTGTGACCGGGAAGAGGATGCCCACCGGAACTGGCTCCTTGCTCTGTGACCGGGAAGAGGATGCCCACCGGAACTGGCTCCTTGCTCTGTGACCGGGAAGAGGATGCCCACCGGAACTGGCTCCTTGCTCTGTGACCGGGAAGAGGATGCCCACCGGAACTGGCTCCTTGCTCTGTGACCGGGAGGAGGATGCCCACCGGAACTGGCTCCTTGCTCTGTGACCGGGAGGAGGATGCCCACCGGAACTGGCTCCTTGCTCTGTGACCGGGAGGAGGATGCCCACCGGAACTGGCTCCTTGCTCTGTGACCGGGAAGAGGATGCCCACCGGAACTGGCTCCTTGCCCTCAGACCGCCAGCCTCCAGGACTGCCAGTGACAGATGCCAGCTGTTTATACGGCCCCGCCCCCAGCCTGTGGGCTTTGCCCCTGCAGCAGGACGGATGGAGACACCGATGATCCCAGGTGCAATGAGAACAAAGGAAGAGGAAGCCCCACCGCCCTTTGGGAAAGAAAGTAGCAAAATGCACGTTAAAACCTTTGTATTTCCTCTCCGTCCTCACCCAGAACTGCCCCACACAGGGCTTCACTCAGGAAAGCAGCCCTGGGTAGAGGTCGAGCCAGCAGCCACGAGGGCCCTGGCGGCTCACGGAAGCCTCTCGGTGACAGTGACATGTCGGGGACAACAGAAACTCCCGGTGCCTACAGCCCTCCCTGAAATGACGGAAACGAGCCAGCCCACAGGGAGCCCTGGAAGCCCAGATGGCCCCACCCCGCCGGGCACACACTCCACCTGGCACACAGCACGCTTCTGCTGCCCCAGTCCCTGCTGGTTGCCACCCTGTCCCTGGCACAGCCCTGGCAGCCCCAGCTGGCAACCTTCTCTCACTCAGAGCTGCAGACAGCCGACTGCCGGCTTGCGCCTCTCAGGGGTCAGGGCGTGGCGTCGTGCCCCACCGCCAAGAGGAGGGTGGGCGGGCAGATTCAATCTACGGCGTTTATTAGTAGAGTACCTACCAGGCGCTATCCTTCCTCGAGAGTCGGAAACCCAAGGGCCACACACCTTCTTATAGAACAGACCTCATGGGGCCTCGAGCAAGTCCAAGGATGGCAATCAACCCAGCAGAGACTGGGGGGGGCAGAGGCTGGGGTCCCCGAGGGACAGCCGGTGGCAGGGGGCATGGGCCGCAGTTAGGCAGCGCCCTACGTGGAGGCCTGCGTTGGGCAGTTCCGCTGGTGAGGCTGGGGGAGCACAGCTCTCCCCAGGACGCGGGGGAGGGGAGGAGGGGGAGAAGGCTGTAGTCAGAGGGGGCACTGAGGAAAAGCATGGGGGGACATCTGAGGGGCAGCAGGAGTGGGGGGGAAGCAGGAGTGGGGGGCAGCAGGAGTGGGGGCAGCAGGAGTGGGGGCAGCAGGAGTGGGGGGCAGCAGGAGTGGGGGGAAGCAGGAGTGGGGGCAGCAGGAGTGGGGGGCAGCAGGAGTGGGGGCAGCAGGAGTGGGGGGGGCAGCAGGAATGGGGGCAGTAGGAGTGGGGGGGCAGCAGGAGTGGGGGGCAGGGAGTGGGGGGCAGCAGGAGTGGGGGGGCAGCAGGAGTGGGGGGGCAGGGAGTGGGGGGGACATCTGAGGGGCAGCAGGAGTAGGGGGGCACAGGAGTGGGGGGGACATCTGAGGGGCAGCAGGAGTAGGGGGGCAGCAGGAGTGGGGGACCCGCCGGCTGGGGGGCCTGGGGGCCAAGAGAAAGTGTTTTGAGGGCGGTGAGCTGCACCGAGGAGGCCGAAGGTCAGGGCTCTGTGGACAGGAGCTGACCGCTGGACTCAACAGCAGTCTGGGGGGGAGGGGGGCAGGGGACCCGCCGAGAGCCGTTCAAGGAGTAAGGAGATGGTGGGGGACGCTCGGTGACACCAGCACCCGAGCCCCTCGGTGTTCAGAGATCTGTTTTCCCGCTGCGCAGGTCCCTTCAGCGTTGGCATCGAGTTACCGCCTAATAATCACACGCATCAGAACAAGGGCGAGCCAGCCGCGCCAGGCGCCTGCAAGGGGCTCCGTTGTCTGGGCGGCCTCCCTCCTGAGGAGCCTGAGGGACCCCGAGGTGCGTGGGGGGCACTGGCCGGGAGCCGTCCGGGGCTTCGCGCTCCACCCGGCCACTTGCCCTCGTGTGGCCTCTGCCACGGGCAGCAGTGGAGAGGCTCAAAGGAGCTGTCACTGTAGAGCTCCCCATCGGGGACACGGACACCGGGCAGTCTAGCGTGCGGCCAGGTCCGCCTCCTCACGCTCCCAGGCCCCGGCCCAGGGTCCACTGCGCCACCACACACGATTATATCATTCAGGGGCAGAGTCCGCAGAGAGGGAGCTGGGCTCTCATTTCTCCTTCCTCTGGTGACCTTAAGGAAATTGTCTTATTTCCATTAAAAAAAAACAAAACATTGGTGCCCGGGAGTCAAGGCAGGTTCTCTGCCTGGAGGTCTCACTGGATCTGACCTCTGGCCTTATCCTCTCCTCTCACATTCACTCCTCCTTCCTGTTCCCTCACTACACCGGCATGCTCCAGCCCCTGGGCCTTTGCACAGGTGGGCCTCTCTGGCTGGAACTCTCTTGTGGTGTCATCAAAGCTCAAACCATCGCTTGTTAGTCCTCTACTCCAGTAACTCCTCATGGGGAAGGGAACATCCCCACCACCAGATGGAGATTAAGAGTCACCCCCTACATGCACACACGTGCTGACTACCACCCCTGCCCTGAGTCTGTGCCCTCAGCACTTGGCTCCGCCCAGCACACGCACATTTGCAGGGTGAGTGCTGGTCCCTCCCACCGGAATGGAAGCCCCAGGGTGCAGGCGTGAGGCTGTGAGGCTTCCTGCTGTAGAGGACAGACAGCACCTACTATGTGCTCAAGAGGACAGACAGCACCTACTATGTGCTCGATAAACTCCTGTGGCCTGACTCTGCCTGCCCGTCCTCCTCTCCAATGCTTCCCCGAGGGTCTCTCCCCCACGCTGGCAGGAAGCCTCGGGGCGTGCTGGGGACTAATAAATTTAGTGACATTTAATTTCGTGTTTGAAATTTGCATCCAGGATAAATCTCCAGGGTTACAAAAAAAAAAAAAAAAAAAGATCAGGAAGATTCATTCTCAAGGACCAGATTAAATCTCAATTGAAAAGCACTGTTTATCCAACCGGGGAAAACATTTATATAAATGTGCTTATATAATGCATAAAGCGCCGAGGAAAGCCACTGGTGAGGTCACCCTTGTGTTCCTCACGCGGCACACGGCACACGCTACTGCTGCCGCCACCACCGAAATCCACTCCCAAGGGCCGTCTCTCGAGGAGACTGGAAGCCTTCCCGCTCTTCCCTTTAACAACTGCGCCCCCTCTTTGTTTTACTAAAGTGGGGGGAGGTTTTGCACTAAAGTGGGGGGAGGTTTTGCAATTCTAAAATGAAACAAAGCCATCACCCCGGGGGAGCCAAGCTGTTGGTTGCCACAAGCAGTCGTTTTTTCGTTTTCCTCAAACTTGCGAAGACTTGTTGGCCTTCGTGGGGGGCGGGGGGAGACGTGGGTCAGAGGGGTCAGTCCGACTCCTCGGTAATCTCTCGGTGCCGGGAACGGAGTGCCAAAGTGTGCGTGGTTTCCAGGGCGAGGTTTTTGTCCCTGTGACGGTGCTCAGCGCTTCCTCAGTCTTCCGTGGAAGCTTTTGTTCTTGAAATAGCATGTGACGGACAATTTATTCCTCTGGTTGAAAAAATAGTTAAATGAACGAGACATTCTCGGAAAACCCACATTTGAATTGGGGAGTAGGGTGATTCAAGCTCTGAAAGGAAAAGAATTTTGAATTTCAAAATTATGAAATATGTTTTGTGGGATGTTTTGCCTTCTCTCTTTTTTTTTTCTACCCCCCTCTGGTATTTTTGAGATGGGTGGGTGAATTGTTTAAAACCTGATATTGTTTTTAAGAAATATATCAGGTACGAGTGACAAATTGCATTGTTCCAGATTGTATCAGGTTTTATTTGGGGGGGAGGGGTGTTTTCAGCAGCATGAATCCCGTGTCCTCCTTCTCATTCATTAGTGCCTCCCTGCGCGCAGAGGGAGAGGTTCCGCCCCGATCATCCAGTGACCTGCTTACCTTGGGTCAAAGACCTGTATCTGTGAGGGTCAGCTGGTCTCCTGGTGTTCCCAGAAAAAGTATGGCACCGCCTTGGGGCCTGCTCAGTTACAAAGGACCCAGAGGGTATAAATGATATGAAGGTCATGTAAGCCGCTGATAGCATGAGGTTAATTGAAAGAAAATTTCATCTTGGGTTGCATTAACAGGAGCAGGCTATCTAAAGAAAAGGAGGTGACAATTTGGCTGCCTCCTGGGTTGATCGTGCCATTCTTTGCAGTGCTCTGGTTGGTTATGGGTTCCTTTGGATAACCTGGATCTTGGCAGATTAGAGTGGATTTGTCAGCAATGACAGGATTGGAAAGGGCACCGAAAAGTGGGTCCTTGGAGAAATGCATGTCAGAATCATGGCCGGTTCACCAAGAGAAAGGGCTCTGGGAATCTGGCCACGGTCTGCAGACTTCTGAAGGGCTGTCATGGGGGAACAAGGAGTGGGTCCTGTGTGGCCCCAAAGGCAGAGCGAAGACCGAGGGAATTCCAGTTATTCACTGCTGCATAACAGAGCACCCCAAAGCTCACTGGCTCAAAATCCCAATTTATCATTCCCTCCCATGGTTCTGAGGGTTGACTGGGGTCAGCTAGGGGGCTCTCACTTGAGCCTCCTGTGTGGTTGTAGTCAGCTGCTGGCTGGACTGCTGTCCTCTGAGGGCTCGACTGGGCTGGACATTCAGGCTGACCCCTCAGGTGCCTGGCAGCTGGAGCGTCGTTGGGTTGAGCAGGGATCCAGGGACCGTCCGTGGGACCCAGCCCTCAGCACCCGGCCCGGTGAGGACCCTCAGGTGGAGCCCGGGCCCACCCCACCCTGCCCTCCACTTCCTCATCCCTCTGAAGACCCAACATGCTGGCTGTCGGCCGGGGGTTTTCAACCGCCCATCCGCGGGCGGGTGCCAGTCCGCCAGAAGTTCCGGGCGGCTCTGCTGAACAGTTAACTCCCCTGATGTGTGAAGATTACAGACCCAGAAACTGTGGACGGAACCCTGGGCCAGGTCGCGTTTCCATTTGAGGGAGACTGTCCCTCCCTTTCTGCATCCTGCCTCGCGCCCCCTCTGCTGAGGAAGGGAGGTCCCTTCGAAGCCCGGCCACAACTCCTGCCCAGCGTGTGGGGTCAGCTGTCGTCGGACCTGCAGGGCTGTCCCCTCCCTGGTGCAGTCAGCACGGTGTCTGTCTCAGCAGTTCCTGGGGCCCAGAAGAGTGTTCTCACGTCTTAGAAGTCAGAAAATAAAATTTTATGTTCATTTGTACTTATTACACTAGGTAAACTAAATACCAGTATATAATAAATGAGAAGGTAAGATGGAGCTGACCCAGCCTCAGCACACAGCTGACCGGGGACCCCAGGCCTTCCAGTGTACACACTGCCTCCCTGCGACCCCACCCCCCATCTTCGTCCTACGCCCCCCCCCCCAACACGCCTGCCCCCGAGTCAGTGAGTGGCCTGATGATGACAGGTCAGCAAACAGAGATGAACCCCTGGAGGGCTTCCTGAAGGAGGTGGCGACTCAGCTTGGAGCGAGAGGGAAGACAGCAAACACATGATCACGGCCCAAGAATCTCTCAGGGAGTGGACACGACCTCCAAAGCTCGGCCTGACACATTGGGAGCATCCTTGCCAAGACGAGCAGCCCAGGGACGGTGCTGCAGTTCTGTGAAGACCAGTGCTTCTGAGTAATTCATGAACTCATCCATTCTTCCTGCGAGGAGCCGCCGCCTCACTCCGTCCCCAGAGGTCTGCCTCACGAGGTCCCAAGACTTTTGTCACAACCCAAGTCGAGTGATCACAGCGGGGGGGAAACTCTCCCGTGATCTCCAGGCTGGGGCCAGCCCCAGAGCCCAGCGGCTCCTGTGAGCAAAATGGATTTGTCTCGGCATGAGAGACGCTGGCTGACCGAGCCCCTGGCTCTGATCTGGCCTGAGCCGTGTAATAAATGGATGCATAATTTGTAATCTGCCCCAAACGCGGAGGCAGCTGCCTGAGCCCCCCGACACACAGCGGGACGAGAGTCAGGAATCAGGGAGTGTCTCCTAGCCAGGAGCCCAATTTCCATCCTGAAATCCAATTTCCACCCTGTCCTGGGGACTAAAAGCTTTTCTGTAAACAGCTGCACCAAATTCTCAGATCCAATTAGCCACTGCCTAAGTCACTTGCCAGGAGCAAGGGAACAGCCAGACTGCTGAGAGTCTGGTGGCCCCCGGCGCTGGGCGGCACCCAGAGGTGGGAGCTCCCTGCCCCTGCCCCTGCCCTTGCCCCTGCCCCCTGCCCCTGCCCCTGCCCTCGCCCCCGCCCCTGCGACCACCTGCCTCAGAGAGCATGCGCAGGTCTGAACCCTCCCCGTCCTCGTCCTGTCTCCCAGACGCCTCTGCCACACCCCTGTGCCCAAAGCGGCCCCCCATCGCCTGGCCCTGCTGGTCACCATCGGTCATACCCAGAGCTTGCCTAGTCCTCCGGCCCTGATTTCTCCTGCGTTCTGGGCTGGGGGCGCTCAGATGCCCACTCCCTCTGTGCCCGGCTTCGAGAACCCCTCCCCGCCTCCCGGCTGCTGAGACGTCTTCTCCAAGGTTGCCAGAGCCCCTGCCTAGCCCCGAGCACACGAGGGGCCCCGCTCCTGTCCCTGTCCACCTACCCCAGAGCCGCGGATACTGCTCGTGTGGACCCTGCAAGCTTCCCCAGGGCTGGCTCCTCCCCACGTGCTCCGACGGCCCTGAGTCCCCCGAGCTGGGCAAACGGCGCCTCTGTGGGGTACCGCCAGAAACCCTGCCTCCCAGAGCACCGTCCCCGTCAAAGTCCATCAGCGGGACACGCCGATGACGTGCCCACGCCGTGTGTCCACGGTGACACGTGCAGGGAAACAGCCTCCTGGAAAACCCAGGGGCACAGTCACGACACCAATAGTCACGGGTCTGAGAAGCCCGGTAAATTAAAAATAATAGTCTCGTGTGGTTTTCACCCGGAATTTCTCCACAGTACCGAAGGCCAGCTCATCACGGCAGGTCGACGAGCCTCCATGAGGGGAACTGGGTTGCAGACACAGGTCTCTGGGCCGGGTGACCCACTTAGCAACGTGAGGCTGAGATCTTGAGAGATAGGAAGTAACAAGTGCTTTCAGATAGTATTGACCTTGTCGTGCGGGGGCACCATGCTAAGTGGCTCACGTGCAGGAAGTCGGGGACACTCTCACCCACCCCACCCCACCCCCCAGGCACATAGGTCACCTCCCCAGTCTCACAGCTGAGAAGGCTAAGGCACAGCTTGCTTCCTTCACCTGTCAGGAGGAAGCCAGGAGCCTCAGTCGGTCAGCCGGGGCTAACCAAGCCAGGCTGCGGTCACAAACAGTCCCCCGCGCCCCGGGCCCACAGCGAGAGTTTATCTCTCGCTCAAGCTGCACGGCTGTCCGCTTCGTTCCTGTTCCCGTGAGCTGCCGCGTGGGGGACATCGCTGAGGGACTGAGGCACGCCGAGGGCCCCGAGCTTCCATTCCCACGTCATTGTTTCCACCCTCTTCGCTCACCCAAGGAAGCCAGGCCCAGCAGTGTGCGGAGGTGTGACTGGGCGTGAGCATTTGAATAATATGAAGGTGACCAACTTCTTGACAATGAAAAGGAGGACAAAAATAAATGGAAGAAAACAATATTGTAAATAAAAGAAACATTGTATTTATTGCAGCAATAATATCACACTATAATACGATAAATGCATAATAGAAACACTTGTAATATTTTATATTGTAATTATGCTTACATGCCTATTAATTTTTAATAATAATTGGAAGAAAAAGGTACTCATTTAGATGCAAATACGTCACACCCCACGCAATGGATCGACTCTGCATCGATCGAATATGGACATTTACAGACGAGTCTTCCAATATCAAAAAGAAGGACAAGTAGGAGGACGCTTTTCGAGGGAGGACGGAACTTACAAAAGAAGGACTGTCCTCCCTGAAGGTGGACGATTGGTCGCCTTAAAGGCACTCATTGGCTGATTCTCGCATGCACCCTGACCCGGATCAAACCCGCAACGTTGGAGTGTTAGGACGGAGCTCTAACCAACTGAGCACCCAGCCAACACAGCATTTGGACCATAACACAAAACAGCCACATGGGGATTTGAACACTGGCCAGCTGGCCCCACCAGGCTGCGCTGGTTCTCAGGTAGAGGACACCGTTGTACAACCCCAGGGAGTCACCCTCTGCCTCTCTGCCCCTAGAATGCAGCCAGCCTTGGCCACACTTTTCCCTCTGTGGGCTCTGCCCTGGGCCCCATTTCCACACTTGCTTCCTCTCAGAATGACCCTCCCACCCTGTCCCTGCCAGCTGCTGGAATCACAGCACCCTCCCACTCAATGTCACACCACCCCTGCTGTGCGGTGCCACCCAGCTGCACCAGCCAAGGAGACTGCCCACCCTAAACCCCTGTCCCACTGCCCGGAATTTCCTCTGCACTCCGGCCACCGGTGCTCCACGGCTGTCCCCTGCCCCTAACCCCGCTGTCACCATCGGCTGAATCTCCTGTTTCCAATTCTCTGACTCTCTCCACACTCTAGTCAGGAATCCTTGTGGATCTCAATGCCCAGGAGCTTGACCACGGCCTCACGGGCCACAGGATGCTTGGGCCACGGACTCGGTGCGCCCCTAGGCGTTGCAAAATCGGTCATTCGTGGACACCTGTCTACAGAGCCCCTTTGAGGATCTTCAACCTGTCGAAGGAGTGACTCTCAAACATCTGGAGATGATCAGTGCAAAGCCTGGAGTGTGGTGCTGGACATCTGAGCCAAATCAGGGGTTTCTTGGGAGCCGAGGACGGTTGCCGGGCTCAGAGCGGAAGCTGAACGTCAGAGCTACCACTGAAGCTGGGAGAGAGTTAGAGCACGCCGCAGGGCCACCAGCCGATTGGGTTTGCATGACCACAGTGAAGGCTATGACAACAACAAGAGTGTCTTCATTAAAGATGGATAGGAGTGAGAGAGTTTGCCCTGCTCTTGAGGGAAAGCTGTCTGGCACCAGTAATAAGATGTTAGCTTAGGGCTTTTCCCAAACGCCCTTCACTGACCTGGGGAATCCCCCGATTCTTAATTTGCCGAGGCGTTTTGTTTTTAAACCAGAAAGACTGTTGCATCTTGTCAAATGCCCTTTTCTGCACCTACTGCCCTGATCATGTAGTTTTTTCTTTTTTTTTTTTCTTTTCTGTATTTTTCTGAAGCCGGAAACGGGGAGAGACAGTCAGACAGACTCCTGCATGCACCCGACCGGGATCCACCCGGCACGCCCACCAGGGGGCGATGCTCTGCCTCTCCGAGGCAGTAGCTCTGTTGCGACCAGAGCCACTCCAGTGCCTGGGGCAGAGGCCAAGGAGCCATCCCCAGCGCCCGGGCCATCTTTGCTCCAATGGAGCCTTGGCTGCGGGAGGGGAAGAGAGAGACAGAGAGGAAGGAGAGGGGGAGGGGTGGAGAAGCAGATGGGCGCTTCTCCTGTGTGCCCTGGCCGGAAATCGAACTCGGGACTTCTGCACGCCAGGCCGATGCTCTACCACTGAGCCAACCGGCCAGGGCTAGTTTTTTCTTTTTATGGTTTGTCAATATAGCAAGTTGCCTTGATCGGCATTTGAGGTCAAACCAACCTTGCACTCCTGGGATAAAACCCACTTACTTGGTCATGCGGTATCGTCCTGTTTATATAGTATGGGATTCAAGCTATAAACTTTGTTAGGACATTTTTACATCTATGTTCATGAGGGATATCCATCTGCAGGTATCTTTCTGCGTGACGTCCTCGTCAGATTGGGGTAGCAGGGAAATACTGGCCTCGGGATTGATTGAGAAGGGTTCTCGCCTCTCCTCTTTCCTAGAGGATTTTGCGGAGAATTAGTATTATTGTTGAATGAAATATTCAGTACCGTTCAAGCTGGGCCAGCGGTTTTCTTGGTGGGAAGGTGTCTAACTACAGACCCAATTTCTTTCATAGAAATAAGGCTATTCGGGTTATCTATTTCTTCACCAGGGAGCTTTGGTAGTTTGTATCTCTTAGTGAATTTGTCCATCTCACCTAAGAGCCACGTGTGTTGTAAATTTGTGTGAAATACTCCCCTACCCTCCTTTCATTGTCCGTAGAATCTGTAGTGATTCACCTGCTTCATTGCTGATACGGGTGATTTCTCTCCCGTTTTTCTCCTGATCAGACTGCTTGAGGTTGATCAACTCTATTGATCTTCACAAAGAACCAGCTTTTGCTTCATCAGTTTTCTCTATCGTTTTCCTTTTTGTTTGTTTGTTTTCTAGTTCATTGATTTCTGCTCTTTATTTGGTATTTTCTCCTGCCCAATGGGTTTGGGTTAATGGGCTCTGATTTTCCTAGTTTCCAAAGGTGAGCCTGAGATCATTGGTTAAAGGACTGTTTTCCAGGCATGTAGCATGTCAATTTCTCTCTGAGCTTTGGAAGAATGCTGTACATTTTATTTTTTATTTTTGTATTTTTCTGAAGTGAGAAGCAGGGAGGCAGTCAGACAGACTCCTGCATGTGCCCGACCGGGATCCACCCGGCATGCCCACCAGGGGGCAATGCTCTGCCCATCTGGGCCGTTGCTCTGCTGTGGCCGGAGCCATTCTAGCACCTGAGGTAGAGGCCATGGAGCCGTCCTCAGAGCCCAGGCCAACTTTGCTCCAATGGAGCCTTGGCTGCAGGAGGGGAAGAGAGAGAGACAGAGAGGAAGGAGAGGGGGAGGGGTGGAGCAGCAGATGGGCACTTCTCTTGTGTGCTGACCCAGAATTGAACCTGGGACATCCACATGCCTGGCCGACGTTCTACCACTGAGCCAACTGGCCAGGGCTACATTCTGTACATTTTAATAATGTTTATTTTAATTTTGTTAAGAATATCTTCTAAGTTTCCTTTTATTTACTTTTTTGTTGTTGTTGTTGCTGCTGTTGTTGTTAAACTATGGGTTAGAAATGTGTTGTTTGGTCTCCAAAACATATTCAGGCATTTTTCTGTGACTGATTTTTTTATTGAACTTCATGGCCGTCAGAGAACACATTTGGTATCATTGTAGCAGGATGAATACTTGCGTAATGGCCCAGACAATGATGGTTCTATCCTTGTCAATTAGGCCAGGCTGGTTCTGCGGTTCAGCCTTCCCTAACCTTGCTGACTCTCTGTGTACCGGTTCCAGTAATTACCGAGAAAGGGGTTTGGAAACCTGGGATCGCTATTGTGGATGTTCCGTTTCTCCGTTTAGTTCTGTCAGTTTCTGTCTTGTTGTGTAAGCTCTGTTCTTAGGCACGTGCTGCCCTAAGATTGCTACGTCTTCTGGTTGAACTGACCTGTCAGAGCCACGCCCCCGAGGCCCAATTCCTCCTTGCTTGGCACACAGCCTTCGTGCCCCCACATCCCATCCCTGCCACGGCAGACATCACCAATCGATGATGATCGTCTTGAGTGTGCGATTGGAAACCCATTGAACACACCCCTGCCCTAAATCCTCTCCCGTCACGGCTGCCCATGACGCTAAGTCTAACCTGATCTCTTAAGTCTAACCTGCTATGAAAAGTTAGGGGCAAAAGGAATGGTTTTCGCTGGGTCGTTTCCCTGCCAGGAGGTGGCTCTGTTCCCTGCCCTGCCCGGGGCCCAGCGGCTCTCAGGAGAGGAGCCGATCTGATCCGGCTTGTCAGTCAGTATACCAGAATAAATACATATACTGCTCACAAACAGTAGAGGATATATTTCAAAATGAATATGAAGTGTTAAAAAAAGAGAAGCATTTGAGTTATTTTTATGAAACAAGACCATCAGAAAAGCAAACGACAAGTCAAAGAAAGCCGTCTGGTTATGCAAATGAGATGCAGAACCAACTTTTATTTCATTGGTGGAAATGCACCAGACACAAGGGGTCTCTGCACCTTCCCTGATCCCCTAATTCTTGTAAGCAGCGTAAATAAATGAACGAACCACACGTCCATCATCGTGCGCGGGCTGCGGAGGAAGGAGAAAGGAGAGGGAGGGGGTTGGCGGGACAAGAGAGCTCACGCCAGCCGGTGGACGGCCGACCCCGGCATGCAGCCGGAAGGACCAGGGGAGCCACGTAGGACCAGGGGAGCCACATAGGACCAGGGGAGCCACGTAGGCCACGTAGGACCAGGGGAGCCACGTAGGACCAGGGGAGCCTCGTGGGACCAGGGGAGCCACGTGGGACCAGGGGAGCCACGTGGGACCAGGGGAGCCACATAGGCCACGTAGGACCAGGGGAGCCTCGTAGGACCAGGGGAGCCACGTGGGACCAGGGGAGCCACGTAGGACCAGGGGAGCCACGTTAGCCGCTGGAGGGAAGCTAATGAGGTCCCCACAGCAACCGGGCCTGCTCTGCCCGGGCAAGCACTCTGCAGCCTCCGAGCGATGCCTTCGTTCGTTTTGGTCTTTCTGAGGAAAGAAACACGTGAGTGCTGCCTACAGCTTGCCTCTGGGTTCATAACCCAAGGGAATGCCGTATTGATACGTAGGTGTTGGAATCTGTGCAGCTCCCACATGCACACCCCACCAGCCCACATGACAGATCCATGCGTGTGCACCTGGAGCCACACCTCAGGGGTGTGCACATGCAGCCCCCTAATGGACATGCATACCCCCTACAGAACGACACCCCCCCCTATGGACAGACACACTCATTCAAGCCTCATCTGACCGGGGACCCACAGCTGGCCACCTGTATCTCCCATAACGATCTCATTTCCCGTTGAAATTTGACAGGCAGGCTGTCCAGGAAACAACAGCCCCCCGCCGACTGTCCACTTAGACTGGCCCAGGCTTGGTGCTGGAAGGACAGGGCCAGGTGGGGCTCGGGGTGCCTTTCGGGAAGAAAGGTCAGAGACCCCGAGGTCAGAGGCCAGTGGCAGGTCTGCCATGGACGGCACCAACCGGCCACTCTGTGACCTCACACCCATTTTTCGGGGGAGGGGAGGAAGATGTTGGCAAGGTTGGGGCTTCCTTTTCTTACTTAATTAGCCAACCTTTGGTGTCCACGTTGTGCACAGGCAGCTTCTGGAAAGGGTGGTGGGACCCCTCCCTTGGTGACAGAGAGCAGGCACGTCCCACCTCCTGGCTTCAGCGTCCAGGCCGGGCAGCAGTGCTGACCCCGCAGGCTGATGTAGCCACTGGACTCACAGTGCTGCCATGGGTCTCCCGTGGCTCTGTCTCACCTCAGGCTGCAGAATGCTGGCAGGTGAGCTCCCCAGCACTGCTGGGTGGGGCCCCTCGCCGGGAGACCACCTTCCCCCTCCCGAATCACCCCTCTCACTCCCCCTCCAGGGACACACAGCCCAAAAAGCCCGTTCCGTGTGGCTTGATTTGGGGGAGTGTGGTGCGGGGGCCATGGTGCCCACGTGCCGAGAGTGGCAGCCAGTGCCCAGGCTGGCTTTCTTCTCTGCTCAGGGGACGCTCCCCCTGCTGAGTCCAGCCTACAAGGCCCGCTAGCGTCGGCCAGCCAGGAGCGGCCGGCAGGGGCCTCAGGGGAACCGCAGAGCAGGCGCCTTATTTCATCTCAAATGTATGGAGAGCTGTTAAAGCAAGCTCTACCTTTCCCACAAACTCAGTTCCGCCTCCCCTGTGGCCCCTCTTGGATGCCTGCCCTGCCCCCACCTCACCTGCCCCACCCACCCCGTGGGAAGCAGGCCATAGCCTGAAACTCACATCTGACCCCATTTCCCCACCCGGTGGGACCCCACGTCCCTCTGGAGGAAGCCCCGATCCCTCACATGGCTCTGGGTGCCAACACAGTGCGGTCCTGCCCCCTCAACGACCCCTACTGAGGCCCCCACCAGCTGTACGCTCCTGGGGGTGCCCACGGGCCGTGCTCTGTCCTCTCCAACTTCCACCTGCTCAGGAGCTGCTCCGGGCGGGCCGGGCAGGGCTTCCCAAGCCTCCTGGGGCTCAGAGAGGGCCCCCCGGAGGGGAGGCCAGGAACGTGGGGTGAGGGGAGGCTTCCCAATCCTCCTGGGGCTCAGAGAGGGCCCCCCGGAGGGGAGGCCAGGAACGTGGGGTGAGGGGAGGCTTCCCAATCCTCCTGGGGCTCAGAGAGGGCCCCCCGGAGGGGAGGCCAGGTCGGGGTGAGGGAAGGGCAGTGGGAAAGGCGCAGAGCTGGGCAGGGTGCATCAGCCCTGGGGTGTGGGGGCTCCTTCGTCCTCAGGTCTCCAGCACCAGCAAGGGCCTTCCTCCCGCCACCACACTCCGGGCACCTGTCATGTCTGTCTGCCTCCCTGGACACTGTGGGCTCCCAGAGCAAAGAACCACACCGGCTTCCCAGTTCCAGCATGGCCTAGAGCATCATGGGATATCGGTCAATAAGTGACTTGGGTGCCTGGCACAAGCCAATGCCACGTGGGCCCACAGTGACCCACATTCCTGCAGAGAAGCTGTAGGCGGGGAACTTGAGCAAGGTCCAGCCGGCCTGGGAGTGGAGCCCAACCTCTCCCCTTCTCCGGGCCTCGGTTTCCCCATCTGTACGTGCGGCTGGGGACCTTCTAGTGGGGAGGGGGAACTGAAGCCATTGGAGAGAGCCCGTGCGTCTACACAACCCACTGGATCCGGGCCCAAGCGAGGGCCGCCCCGTGAAGGCACGGGGGGCGGGGTCTGTGTCACCTGCATGTCTGTCGGACGGGAGTCGGGGCCTGTGCAGCAGGGCCCCCCAGCTTCTCCAGACTCAGCCCTCGGCTCCGAACCAGAGCCCAAGCCGAGCTTACGCTGGGAAGGTTTGCTAGAAACCTCAAAGGTCAGCTGTTCTCATGTTTCCAGAATTTATTGATTTTGTCTGGGCTGAAAAAGCAACAAAAAGGCTTTTATTGCTCGTTTCTGTGGCTGCCTCAGGGGAGAAGGCACTGTCACCCGGGACCCACTCCTGGGCCATGCTGGCAACATTCGGGCCCGGGCCACCCCAAGGGGCAGCTGTGCCCGCCCGCCCACGACTCTGCCCTCCTCGTCCATGCACGGCCTGCACCCCACGTCTGTGAGCCAACAAGATCGGAGGCTCCCGTACCTTACGGAGCTGGGGTCTGCGTGCTCCCTGCCCGACTCCCCGTGGAGCTGCTGGGGTGGGCACGCAGACAGACAGGCGCTTGCCTGGGCTCCGGGCCACCCCCTACTCCCATAGGTCCTCACGTCCTCAGAGTGAAGGGAGGCTCAGGACTGCAGGTCCCCTGAGCAGGGGGAAGTGCAGGTGAAGTCTGGGAGGCTGAGGAGGGAAGCTGGGACGGGCTGGAAGTCCCACAGAAACGTCTCGCTGGGGCAGGACCCCTGGACTCCCGATCCCTGCCTGCCCTTCTGCGAGCTCGGGGCTCCCACCCCTGCTCTTGCAAAGGGCTGTTCTGGGTCACTCAGGTCCCCTGAGACACCCATTCCTTTGAGCTACCACCTAAGAAACACTGGCCAGGACCTGGTGCCCAAGGGGCTCAGCACGTGGTACGCCCCCCGATACCCCTCAACACCACCCTTTACCACCTGTCTCAAAACTCTCCTCCTTGACTCAAAGCAACAAGGTATCAGCCGTGTGCTTACTGAGAGGCGTCCAAGTCATGAAGACAGGAGTTTGCCCAGGGCTGGGGTAGGGGGGTTACTGTTTAATGGGGACAGAGTTCCCGTGTTTCAAAAGGGCTATACGGGGACAGATGGTGGCGGCGGCTGCCTGATATTGTGAACGTACTAATGTCACCGAACTGGACAGGTAAAAACGGTTAGGACAGTGAATTTTATGATATGTGCCTTTTACCACAATTTTTTTAAAAATGCAAAAAAGAATAAAAGTCCCGTGCCGGGCAGGTCGGGTTGCTCTGGACAGTGAAAGGTAAGCGTGAGGTTCCGAGCCGCGGTCACCATCCCCGTCCCTGTCCCCGTCCCCAGTGCCTTCTGCCTGGACTTCAGATGGAAGCTATGTATCCAGCGACGGGCTCATGTTCCCAGGCAGGATCGCTGGGGGCTTCCCCTGGGAGAGGTGCTGTGGGACAAGGATGACGGTGACGGCCAGGTGGGGCAGCTTACCCTCGGGGACTTTTCTCTGTTGGGCACCAGAGGAAGGCACCCCGCTGCCCTCAGTCCAGGACATTGTGGGTCTGACATCGTGCCTGCGGCTCAGAACCCAGCGTGTGTCCCTGGGAGCTAGGCGTTAGCAGCCCTTCCACTGTCCGCAAGACCTGGTGGCCAGCCAGACAGCACCCTCACTGCTTCTCGAGCCTCTGAGAGTCGCCCTTGCCTCGGGTGGGTACAGCACTCCCGGTTTATAGAGCGGCCGCGCGCACGCCCACTGCCCTCCCGTGCTGGGCGCACGCCCATCCCCCATTCACAGACGGAGATGTTCGCTGACGGACACCGGGCACATGGGGGCGTCCTGCACCTTCTGCTCGATTGTGACCCTCAGGCTGCCCTGAAATGTACAGTCTGTTTTAAAATGCCGTGGACATGGAACCGGAGGGCACGTGGCCTCTCCGAGTCCGACTCCCTTCACGTGCGTGACGCTCCCGGGGTTCGCCTGCGTCACAGGCACCTGTGTCACCTGCTGCTGCTGCTGCTCAGTTGTCCGCTGTGTGGATGGACCACCGGTCATTTCTCCACAACCAGCTGATAGACTTCGAGGTTGGTTCCAGGTTTGGCTATTCTAAATAAAGGTGTTACAAACATTAAAAAAAGAAATGCCAAGCCCTGGCCGGTTGGCTCAGCGGTAGAGCGTCGGCCTAGCGTGCGGAGGACCCGGGTTCGATTCCCGGCCAGGGCACACAGGAGAAGCGCCCATTTGCTTCTCCACCCCACCCCTTCTCCTTCCTCTCTGTCTCTCTCTTCCCCTCCCACAGCGAGGCTCCATTGGAGCAAAGATGGCCCGGGCGCTGGGGATGGCTCCTTGGCCTCTGCCCCAGGCGCTGGAATGGCTCTGGTTGCAACATGGCGACGCCTAGGATGGGCAGAGCATCGCCTCCTGGTGGGCAGAGCGTCGCCCCCTGGTGGGCGTGCCGGGTGGATCCCGGTCGGGCGCATGCGGGAGTCTGTCTGACTGTCTCTACCTGTTTCCAGCTTCAGAAAAATGAAAAAAAAAACAAAAAAAAGAAATGCCAAGATGTTGCAGAGGCGGCTGGTTGCGCAGTCCACATGGGGCAGGACCCCGGGGGAGTGAGGAGATGGCTCACAGCCCCCAAGCTGTGACCTGGCCCTGCCCTGTGCCCGGGAACAAGGACTGTCATGGACGTCCCACGCTCCAGGCACGGGCGATTCCCGACCCCTGCCTGTCAGCCCAGGGGCGTGGGCGTGGGGCTGCCTGGCCCAGCCCTGCAGGCTCCAGCTGCCAGTCCCTGGGGTTTCCAGGCAGTTCTAAGTGTCCCCAGCTTGAAGGTTTGATATGTGGTGGACTGGCAGTAGCCGCTGGCAGAGCCCGACCTCCCCTGGGGTTCGGACTGTGTGTCAGGTCAGATTCTCTGTGACCCCATGAGATGGACGCTAGACCCTCCTGGGGCCACCTACAACCGGAAAAACGAAGGCAGGAAAAGGCAGAAACTTGCCGCGTCAGTCACATAACCACGTGGGGTGTCGGGAAATGGACTGAGGGTCTGTGGTGGCTGAACTGTGTCCCCCAACACTAACACGTGGAAGCCCTAACCTCTAGGACTTCAGAATGTGACTATTTGGCGATCGAGTCTTAGAGACGTGTGACTCAGTGATAATGGGATCACAGGGTGGGCCCTAAGCCAGTGCCACCAGTGTCCCTATGAGAAGGGGAGATCAGGACACAGGCACACACAGTGGGATGACCACGCGAGGACTCAAGGAGAAGACTTCCTATGAGAAGGGGAGATCAGGACACAGGCACACACAGTGGGATGACCACGCGAGGACTCAAGGAGAAGATCCCTATGAGAAGGGGAGATCAGGACCCAGGCACACACAGTGGGATGACCACGCGAGGACTCAAGGAGAAGATCCCTATGAGAAGGGGAGATCAGGACACAGGCACACACAGTGGGATGACCACGCGAGGACTCAAGGAGAAGATCCCTATGAGAAGGGGAGATCAGGACCCAGGCACACACAGTGGGATGACCACGCGAGGACTCAAGGAGAAGATCCCTATGAGAAGGGGAGATCAGGACACAGGCACACACAGTGGGATGACCACGCAAGGACTCAAGGAGAAGATCCCTATGAGAAGGGGAGATCAGGACACAGGCACACACAGTGGGATGACCACGCGAGGACTCAAGGAGAAGATCCCTATGAGAAGGGGAGATCAGGACACAGGCACACACAGTGGGATGACCACGCAAGGACTCAAGGAGAAGATCCCTATGAGAAGGGGAGATCAGGACACAGGCACACACAGTGGGATGACCACGCGAGGACTCAAGGAGAAGATCCCTATGAGAAGGGGAGATCAGGACACAGGCACACACAGTGGGATGACCACGCGAGGACTCAAGGAGAAGATCCCTATGAGAAGGGGAGATCAGGACACAGGCACACACAGTGGGATGACCACGCGAGGACTCAAGGAGAAGACGGCCGTCCACCAGCCAAGAGAAGAGGCCTCAGGAGAACGCGTCCCTGCGACACCTGGGTCTCCAACGTCCAGCCTTCGCAACGGTGAGGAGACACATTTCTGCCGTTTGAAGTCCCTGGTCTCGAGTGCTGTGACGGTGGCCCCAGGACACTGACCCGGGGCCAACTCCGGGCACATGCTGCCCGCTGCCCTCCAGGGGAGACTGTGTCCCAAACCAGCATGCCGGGAGGTGGCCGCTCACCATCGGCCCAGGTCAGGACCCCTGCACACGACGCACCAACCGTTTCCAATGTTCCATTTGCTCGTGTGGTTCTGTGGCCACTGCCCGTCCCCCACAAGACTGCAAACTCGGTGGGGACAGGGGTGTGTCTCTCTGTTGCTGACCTGGCTCCAGGTGGGCTACGGACGCTCACGAGATGGTTTTTAAAGAAATCATCGTCAGTGTGCCTTATTTTTTCCATCATGACAGTAACTGCTACCGGAGGGCATCACACTCCCGTAGGAGCTCCCTGGAGCTGTGCTCCTCCCGTGTGCCCGTGTGCCCGTGTGCCACCAGCGTGGGACAGGAGCTTCTTGAGTGAGTGAAACTGATGGCTGGACAGCCACGAATGACTTGGCACAGACCCCTGCTCACCCCGTCTACACTGGGGTGGCCCCGTCTCTGCGACCCAGGTGACTCCGGCTCCGGGCTTCTCAGGCCTCCCGGCCACACCCTGACCACTGTCCGGCTCCCTCTGGTCAGCGGCCTGGGGTTTGAGTCCCCCGACATCAGGCCGGTCCTCCCAGGGTCTGACTCTTCTGGTCTGACTCTGATGGCTGTGTGGCCCTGTGGGCTCTGCTCCTCGCTTTCAGGAAAGCGAGTGGGAAGGGACCAGGGAAAGACGCGTGTGCAAATTTGGCTGACTTTCTGCCGCTCCCCCCCAAATTTCCTTGGACGTCTATCCTGACATCTAGGGTTGAGAGTCGAGGTTGACGAGGTAGATTTGCTCTCCACAGAAATGGGAAACTGCCCCCAGTCAGGGGTGCTGAGGAGGACCGGCTTGTTCTGGGGCAGTGGTGAGCTTTCCATCAGCAGAGTGTGTGAGAGGGAGGGGGTGAGCACCCCCAGGGCTGGGAGACGGCCCAGGGGGCTGAGACAGGACACCTGAGGGTTTCCTCCAGCCTGAAGCCTGTGCTGTTCTAGTCACGACAAAGCCCGCATCTTCCTGCTCTGGCCTCGTGCCCCCGAGTGTGGAGGGCAAAGGCAAGGCCAGGCCGGCAGCCCTCCCAGCCCCTGCCGTGACCCTCTCTGTTCTTCTCTGATCGCTGGGGAGCCCCTCAGGAGGAGCTGGGAGGGGGCGTGGCCCAGACTCTGCTCCCCAGTGGACGAGTGGCCTGAGGAGAGTGCCTGATCTTCTGTAAGCCTCAGTTTCCCCAACAGAAAAGTGACCCTCTCTGCTCTTCTCTGATCACTGGGGAGCCCCTCAGGAGGAGCTGGGAGGGGGCGTGGCCCGGACTCTGCTCCCCAGTGGACGAGTGGCCTGAGGAGAGTGCCTGATCTTCTGTAAGCCTCAGTTTCCCCAGCAGAAAAGTGGGTCCCAGAGGTCTCTGAATGCTCTGAGCCCCATCGTCCCCGACGCCAAGGACACCGGGGGCATCGGCTCCTGAGGGCGGAGAGGAGGGGAGCAGGTCCCCTCGTGAGCGCTAACCCCCAGGGGGCCCCCAGACCCAGGACGGGGACGTGGGCGGCTCCATCTGACAGAAAGGACCCCTCCCCTCCCATCACACCTCCTCAGTGCAGTTGTCCAAGGTCGCTCTCCTGCACCCCCGTCTGACCGATTTGATGCGTTCACAGCTGATTCTTCCCACATTTATTAAGTGCCTACTGTGTGCCAGCCTCTGTGTAGGGTCTGGGGTGGGATAAGGCAGGGTGGGCACAATCTGCCCCGAAGGAGGCCCCTCTCCCCAGACAGAGCTGGAGCGCCCGCCCGTACAAGGTTACCCAGGGCTCCTGCCCGCTGCCCAGGACTGGTCCCACCCCTGGAGAGGAGTGCCCGCCAACCTGTCACCCCGACCCCGTGCCCAGGGCTCCAGACACCCCTCAGCTCCCGCCGTGGCCACTGCTACAGAGCCCAGTGGCCACACCTCCCTCAGGTTGCTCGTGGGCCTGACCCTGGGGCCAGGGCTGCCCCACGCCAGGGGGGAAATGTCCTGCTGAGCACAGGCCTCTGACCCCCAAGAGCCCCAGGGTCCACCCTGGTTCTGCACAAAGTGTGTGTGTGTGTGTGAGTGTGTGTGTGAGTGTATGTGTGAGTGTGTGTGAGTGTGTGTGAGTATGTGTGTGAGTGTGTCTGTGAGTGTGTGTGTGAGTGAGAGTATGTGTGTGTGAGTGTGTGTGTCTGTGAGTGTGTGAGTGTGTATCTGTGAGTGTGAGTGTGTGTGTGAGTATGTGTGTGAGTGTGTATCTGTGAGTGTGAGTGTGTGTGAGTGTGTGAGTGTGTGTGAGTGTGTGTGTATGTGTGAGTGTGTGTGTGTGAGTGTGTGTGTGAGTATGTGTGAGTGTGTCTGTGAGTGTGTGTGTGTGAGTGTGTGTGTGAGTGTGTGTGTGAGTGTGTGAGTGTGTGTGTATGTGTGAGTGTGTGTGTGTGAGTGTGTGTGAGTATGTGTGAGTGTGTCTGTGAGTGTGTGTGTGTGAGTGAGAGTATGTGTCTGTGAGTGTGTATCTGTGAGTATGTATCTGTGAGTGTGTGAGTGTGTGTGTGAGTGTATGTGTGAGTGTGTGTGTATGTGTGAGTGTGTGTGTGTGAGTGTGTGTGTGTGTGTGTGAGTGTGTGTGTGTCGGGGCAGAGGGAGGAGGTTGGGCACCATTGCTTCTGCCCATTTTCCAGAGAAGGAAACTGAGGCTCAAAGGCTCACACTGCTCAGTCTGGCTCCAAGCCCAACTGGGCCTCGGGGAGCCTGACGTCACCCTGCAGGCCCAGCCTCCGCAGCCCAGGCAGAGCACCCATGCCAGGGGACAAAGGGGTGATCATGAGGGCTTCCAGCAGAGACGTGGTGAGCCTCGACCCCGACGTGGACAGCCCTGAGCTGTCTGGGCCACGGCGGCCAGCGTCAGCTCCTGCCCTCTCCGGGCACATTTGAAACCCTGCGCTTACTCAGCGTGTGCAGGTCACCCTTGGCCGGACAGCACATCCCCCCTCCCCCAGGCAGCTGGGGGCGGCTGGGCCCTGCCGGTGGGTCACTGAGCGATGTGTGGAGTGAGCTGACCACTCCACTGTTTTTCCTGCGACTTGCATCCTTGCAGAAGGAGGCCAGAGCAATCCGATCCTGCCTGGCGGCTGCGTGTGAGCCCATTAACAGAGGGCCGAGTCTGCCTCCGATTCGACTGCGACGGGCAGCGCGCTCTAGGAAGCGGCTAACTGAATTATTGTCCACCTCAAACACTTGGGCGTTTATATCCTGGGTGGGGTGATCTGTGCCAGCGCAGCCTGGTTGTCTGAAATGGTTTCTAGGACGACCTAAAGAAAACAAAGCCAGCCTCCCTACCACCACCACCAACCCCCAGTTCAGATCATTTTTCACACAGCAGCTGAGGGTTTAGAGTTCGATTACATCGAAAATAATGAGACATCACAGGGCACGTGACTCTGGGCTGTGTCTGATCTCATCGGCATAACGGTTGATCTAAGGGCGTGCGCCGCGGAGCGGAGCACAGAGGCGGGAGGCTGAGCTCCGCGTGGAAAACACCACGCTCTGACTTCGGGGAGGTCACTTCCACGCCCCGGCCAGCCGTGACGCTCACCAGCACACGAGGTCAAGGGCTGGCCTGGGATGCGGTGCGGTGGGCCGAAAGGCAGACAGCCGGCGTGTGGCTGGCAGGCGGCCCCTCTGCCCCTTCCTTCCCACTCTGGGGCTCGGTTTTCTCGCGTGAAGTAAGGGCATCTGCGCCCCTCGTGCCCGTGTGGCAGAATCGTGACGGGCGGACGCGCAGAGCACTGGCCCGACGTGGGCAGAGGGCACACGGCCGGAGCGAGCCACGCCGCTGAGCTCACGGCCACAGTCACGTCTATTTTGTCATCGTTGTCCGTTCGATCCCCAATCTGGGGCCCTCGGGAAAAGGCTGGAGGGGGTCTCCCACCCAGAGCTGGGTGAGGGTCCAGCCCCTCCTCCAGCGGCCGCCAGGGGGTCCTTCTGGCTCTGCGGCTGCTACAGAGTCAGGGAGGAGCTCCCTAAACCGAGGGGAAGCTGCCCAGGGATACAGGAGCAGCCGGCCCTGCACGTGCTGTGGAAAATCTCGAGGCCCCCGAGCTGCACAAAGTTTCTCCCCAGTGGGCTGAAAGCCGGTGTGGGTGTCCACATCAGGGACCCCTGCAGGGCCTGGGGACGGTGTCCTGGCACGGTGTGCACTTCTGGGTGGCCCTCGGGCTTCCAGTCCAGAGATGACCCGTTTGGGGCTTCTTAGTAGGAGACGATGGACAGCCCGGAGTCCTCAGGGAGACCCACTCTGTCTGACCATCGGGCCAGGGTGACACCCCGTCCCCACGTTCACAGTCTCCCTGTCCTCGCCCTCCGCACACACACACACAGGCTGAGCTCCCCGCCCTGGGAGGAGCGAGCAGGGCCTGGCCCACTCCGGGGGGACGACGCCTGGGGAAGGCGGGGCTGGGGGCTCCAAAGCGTTTTCTGGACTCGAAGGCTGGCTGAGCCCTGAGCAGCCCATGAGCGGTGCTCAGGTGGGGCAGAGAAGCTGCTCCGGGCAGAGGGTGCAGCCTCCATCCACAGAGGCCTGGGCGAGGCGAGGCGTGGGCACAGGAGAATGGCGCTGGTGTGATGGAGACGCAGGGCCCCCCCGGAGCAGGGAGCTGGGGGCTGGCGGGGCTGCCTCAGGCCTGGGGTTCGCAGGTGGCAGGCAGCAGGGCCCCCTGGAGCAGGGAGCTGGGGGCTGGCAGGGGGCTGCCTCAGGCCTGGGGTTCGCAGGCGGCAGGCAGCAGGGCCCCCTGGAGCAGGGAGCTGGGGGCTGGCAGGGGGCTGCCTCAGGCCTGGGGTTCGCAGGCAGCCTGGGCCCCCCCGGAGCAGGGAGCTGGGGGCTGGCAGGGGCTGCCTCAGGCCTGGGGTTCGCAGGTGGCAGGGCCCCCCCGGAGCAGGGAGCTGGGGCTGGCGGGGGCTGCCTCAGGCCTGGGGTTCGCAGGTGGCAGGGCCCCCCCGGAGCAGGGAGCTGGGGCTGGTGGGGGCTGCCTCAGGCCTGGGGTTCGCAGGCGGCAGGCAGCAGGGCCCCCTGGAGCAGGGAGCTGGGAGCTGGCAGGGGGCTGCCTCAGGTCTGGGGTTCGCAGGCAGCCTGGGCCCCCCCGGAGCAGGGAGCTGGGGCTGGCGGGGGCTGCCTCAGGCCTGGGGTTCGCAGGCGGCAGGCAGCAGGGCCCCCTGGAGCAGGGAGCTGGGAGCTGGCAGGGGGCTGCCTCAGGCCTGGGGTTCACAGGCAGCCTGGGCCCCCCCAGAGCAGGGAGCTGGGGGCTGGCAGGGGGCTGCCTCAGGTCTGGGGTTTGCAGGCAGCCTGGGCCCCCCCGGAGCAGGGAGCTGGGGCTGGCGGGGGCTGCCTCAGGCCTGGGGTTCGCAGGCGGCAGGCAGCAGGGCCCCCTGGAGCAGGGAGCTGGGGGCTGGTAGGGGGCTGCCTCAGGCCTGGGGTTTGCAGGCAGCCTGGGCCCCCCCGGAGCAGGGAGCTGGGGGCTGGCGGGGGCTGCCTCAGGTCTGGGGTTTGCAGGCGGCAGGCAGCAGGGCCACGGGGACACACTGGCTCCTAGCTGGGGGCTTCCCAGGGAGGGTTGGGGTTCGGGTTAGGGGAGAGCAGGGAACAGCCCATCTTGTGCCAGGGGGCGGAGGCTGGGTCTAGCGCTGTGTGAATGCTCCAACGTTCTCTCCTGCCCCCAAGGTCCCAGCACCGTGGAGGCCCGTGGAATGGCCCCCAGCACGGGCCCAGCGGTCTTGCAGGCAGGTCCAGCGGCCGGCCCACTGGTCCCAGCATTTCCGGTTGGCAGGGCAGCAGAGCGCAGGTGGGAGGTCTTTCCTTGTCCTCCATCCCCGCCAGGCAGCTCGGGGCGCACTTTGTGGTCAGCCACAGGAGCGAACGCCTTTATACCGGGCTTTCTGAGCCAGCGCACCCCTATCTCGCCATCAGGACCCCACTCTCTGGGGGCTCTTACCGAGAGCAGACACACGCCCGCCCGCCCGCTGCCCGCCCTCCGTTTGGCAGGAAAGAAACACAGTTTCAGCCCCCAGGGTTTTCTCTTGTCCGGGGTTGGCAGCAACTCTGCCCCCTTACCCAGGCAGTTTTCAGAGGCATGGCAGCGTGCCCGCCCAGAGTCACAGCCCTTACAGCCCTTCCCTGCCCTGGCCCAGCCAGGAAAGGATGTGCAGATCCCATCCTCCCCTCCCCTCCTCCTCCCCCCACCCCATCCCCACCCCCACCCCCCTGCTCTCGCCACCTCCCCCCCCAGCTGCATCCGGTGCTCTTGACAGCCCACCTTATCCAATGGAGGCTGACTATCGGGGGACAAGGGAGGCTGCTGACACCCCCTGGGCCCTCAAGCCAGGCCCTGAGTGTCAGGCGGGGTCCTCAGGGTGGAGACCCTCACCTGGGCCGCTCTTTCTCCCCAGCTGCTCAGCTCCCTCCCGCCCACCCTGTGAGGCCCACCCAGTCTACTGCGGAATGCCCCTCAGAGGTGCCCTCAGGAGCGGAGGCTGCTCGTCAGTGCCCAGGGAGAGCCAGGTGCCGGTGGTGCCCCCGGTGGGGCCCTGGAGCACATTCAGCCTGGCTGCCTGCCCCTCCCCCTGGCCTGCGGAGGGGAGGGCTGATGGGGGTGACAGCCACACGGAGAGGAGAGGGAGAGGGCAGGCTCGGCTTGGCCCAGGGCTGCAGCTGCCCGGCCAGACCCAAGCAAGTGGGGCCTGCCTGCTCTCTGTGTTTTGATCCAAGGCTGTGCTGGAATATTTGAGTCCTGCCTACCGGAGGATGTGGTATAAAAATACCGCTGGTTGCCAGCGCAGCCGGGAAGGATGGCTTCCTCGCCGCCAGCAAGCGCCACCCCGAGTGTCTCCCCCCCCATCCCACACCCCATGCAGCCCCCACCCCTGGAGCCGGGGGCAGGATTCCAAGATGGGAGCTGCTCTCCTAAAGTATTAACAAGTCTGCCTGCTCCGAGCAATGCTTTTTTTTTCCTTGAATTCCATGCTGAGCAGTTAACGGACTCTTTGGGGGGATTCTTTCCCCCCCTTTTTCCTACCAACTCAGCTGCAGAATTAGAAGACAAGAATTAAACAAACGTCCATCCGTTTCTGTCCTGTGAGAACCACATCAGTGGTGGGTTTAGCGGTCAGGCCAATCTGCCCACGCGGAGTCTACCTTCTGGGGGCTTCCTGTGTGTTGTTTTTTTTCATTTTGCCTGAAATCTCCCAAGCCCAAGGGAAGCCTCCAGCGAGCGGGAAAGCAGCTGTGTCTAACACTCCTCCAGCGCGTGGTCCCGGGGACGCCATGTGCACAGGACACTGGAGCTGGGGTCTCAGATCCGGACACTTCTGGGCTCGTGGCCTGCTCTGCCTCTCACTCCAGAGGGTCTGGGCCTCAGGGTCCCCAGCTGCAGGCTGGGGCGCGTAGACGTGAGGATAGAAGCGGAGGGCTACCGCGTGGGCGGACAGAGCACCATCGCGTAGACGTGAGGATAGAAGCGGAGGGCTACCCCGCGTGGGCGGGCAGGCCGTGGGGGGCGACCCGCTGCACCGGCAGGGGACCGGCAGCCGGAGGTGGGGTCCCTTAGGGCAGAGGAATCCTCCTGAAGGACCGTTCCCAGACCACAGAGGGAGCAGTCAGCGCTCAGGGACACCGGGGAGATGTCAGCATCGATGCAGACAGCGAGACTAGGGCGGGCGACCAGCCCCTTCCCCTGCGGCAGAGGCAGAGGCAGAGCCGGCTGGGAAGCCAGGTCTGTCTCTGTTTATCCAGCTGAAAAGAAAGCTCTCCAGGCGACAATTAGGATCAAGCGGGGAACATCTGTCGGCTGAATGGGGGATTAGGCACCGGCTGCCAGCAGCCCAGTGACAGCTTGGAAGGCATAATTCCTGAGATTAGGGAGGAGAGGAGCAGGCTCTGTGGATGTGGTTCCGTGGCCGTGCTGCGCGCTCCTTGGTGGACTCAGCACTCATCCCCCAGAGCCCCGGGGCTTCCCCGCCCCCTGCACCAAGGAAGCCCTGCAGCTCAGAGGCCACACCAGTGTCGACCGTGCCATCTCAAGAAAAGTCGCCCCTCGCAAGCCCCGGGTTCAGCTGGCAGGCCGGATCCTAGCTTGGCAGGCTTGGCAGGCTCCGAGCAATGCACCCCTCACTTCACAGGAGGGGCAGTGAGACCCAGAGGGGGCAAGTGTTGGCTGAGCTAGCTCAGCAATCCTGCAACAGAGCCCGGCTTCTGACGCGGACGCCTCTTCCTGGCACCCACCCGGTAGAGAGAGGTCAAGGAGGTTCCAGTTGGCCTTGGGTGGCCATTGCCAACCACCCCCTCCCCTGGGTCTGGGCTCCCCCGCCTGTCTCGGGGCCTAGTGTGGACATAGTCTGAAAGAGCTCGGCCAGTTGGTGTAACCTGAGGACCCCTAACTTGGGGTGATGAGGCCGGGCATCTGCAGAGGAATTGGGGGTTCTCCAAGGGACAGCACTGGCATGAGGACCAGGAAGAGGGCCTTGCCTTGGCTCCCAATTCAGGGGACAGGAGCTTAGGGATGGAAGGAAGGACCCAGGGCTGAACCCTCCCTGGGACAGACCCAAGGCCACACCAAGCCAAGGACAGATGGGTGGTGACCCAGGAGAGAGGTGAGCTGGCAGGCAGGGGACAGGTGGGAGAGAGGCAGAGAAGAAAAGCCAGGCACACAGAGGGCCAGGAGACTGGGATGGTCACCAGCAGGGGCCACAGCACGAGCCCCTCCGGTGCAAACTCAGCATGTATGTGCTCACGTTTCTGTGCATTGCACGTCTGTGTGTGTGTGCATGTGTGTACATGTGTGTACGAACATGTGTTCCGGGGGAACTCTGCCTTCCCCTGTAGACCCGGGTTCTGCTCCCGCCCCCCCCACCCCAGCTTCCCCAGCTCCAAGCCCGGCGACAGGCGGCCCGGCAGCCTCTGGGGGGAGCACCTCGATGCTTTCTCTTCTTCTAGCCACCCTCCTCAAGCCTCAGTGTGGCATGAGCACAGACAGGGGAGCAAGGGTGGGAGGGGGCATGAGGGTGGACAAGGGGGCGGGGCTGGGCAGCACCGAGGGAAGCCAGCTCAAATGCAGGGGGTGGGTAGGAGGGACCAGCAGGTTCCAGCCCCCTCCCCACCAAAGCAGGCTTTTCCCACGCCCAATAAGAACGTGGTCAAGGTCTCTGGAGGCTTGCCTTGGCCTTGACACCCCCCCCAGACCCGCTTCTCATCAGGTGTCAGCACAACCTGTGTCCCACAAAGTGCCAAGCACACAGAGTGCTCTGAGGCGGGGGCTGGCCCACAGAAAGGGGTGGGGGCACAACTGCAGCCTAAAACCATGCCAGCCCCACCTTCTTCCACTGGGGAGGGGCTGCCAGGCCAGGGCAGGCACTGGGTGGGGGCCGGGGAGACAGCAATGGGGGTGAAGAGAGGACAGTCTTCCAGGATCTGAAGTTCGAGTCAATCTGGGGGTTCTCCTTTGCCAGTTACAGCACAGGAATTTGGAGTATGTATCTTATAGGTATGCAAAACATTTTATTTAAAGAAAAAAAGATCACCCTCTTCTCATGTAAGAGGGGAGGCTAGAATCCGGGGATCTAGTGTGTCCTCCTTCACCGGCAGTGGGGGGAAGGTTAGGCAGGGTGAGAGTCCGGAAGTTACTCCCAACCGGCGGCTTAAGGACCGACTGCTGTACCCAACACTTAGATTACAAAGGTTTATTTAGAAAATAGTTTGGTTGTTTGGGCTGTTATTTTTGGCAAACATTTAAATACTTTCAGTGACCAAAGATCGTGTCAGTGCCCTCCTTCTTCCCCCAGACGTCAACACCCCCACTAGGTCCTGGGGAAGTCAGCCCTTACTCAGAGGTGGATCCCGGTGGTGGTGTGCGGTCTGGGGGGCTTCCTCGCCCGTTTGTTAGGTTGCCAGTGCTTCTGTGGTCTAAGACCCTGACCTAACAGCCACACCTCGGCAGGACACCCAGAGCTGGACCCAGGCCTGGAGTCCCAGACGCAGCCCCTTGCTGAGACGGGAAGGCAGAGGGGTCTCCCCTTTCTCCTTCCCTCTCCCGGGGGGCCCTTGGGTCTCAGGCCACCCCCCTGCCCTGTGCCTTGGAGGCCAATCCATCCCTGGTCTCTGGGGAATCTAACCCGGTGTTCTCTGGGGCCACGCCTGTCCGCCCCCTCCTTTTGAAGCCGCCCAGGGTCTCCACGTGAGGCAGAGAGCAGCAAGTCACTGCCTGAAGCCCCTTCTCCTCCGTCGGAAGAGGATGTGTTTGAAGGAGCGCCGGAAGTCCTGATTGAAGACGGTGTAGATGACCGGGTTGAGCGAGCTGTTGCAGTAACCGATCCAGAAGAAGAACTTGAACAGGGGGTCGGGCACCTGGCAGGCCTCGCGGCAGATGCCATACAGACTGTAGCTGAAGAAGAAGGGGAACCAGCAGAGCACGAACACGCCCATGACCACGGCCAGCACGAAGGTGAAGCGCTTCTCACGGGCCTGCGCCACTTTGCGGCGGCACACGCTGCTCCGCGCCCGGCGCCGGCGGGAGAGAAAGAACTCGACGGAGCGCGAGCTGGCGCGAGACAGGCGCCCGCTGGGTCCCGGGGACTTCGCGGCGGTTAGCGCGCCCGGCTCGGCGGGCCCGGAAGCCAGCGCGTCGGCGCTGCCCGCGCACCCCTCGCCTCCAGCGCGCCGCCGCCCACCTCGCCGCAGGGCACCCCGGCGCCGCCGCCTCTCGGCCGCCGCGCTGCTGTCCTCTGGATCCACGTCTGCGCGCGGGCGGCGCGGGGGCGCGCAGTGCCCGTTCTCGCCAGCGCCCGTCGGCGCCCCCAGCCCGTTCTCAGTGGTCGGAGACGCGCCGTCGGGACCCGCGGTGGTGTGCTTCTCGCTGAGCGTGCGTGTGCGCAGCTTAGCCACGCGGTAGATGCGTGCGTAGACGAGGCCCATGATGAGGCACGGCGCGAAAAAGGAGCCAATGCAGGAGGACAGAATGTACCAGGTCTCATCGTTGAGGCCGCACTGCGGGTAGGCGGTGCCGTCGGGCTGACGGTAGAGCGAGACAAGCGGTGGGAAGGAGATGACGGCCGAAATGAGCCACACGGCCACAATCGTGGCCTTCACGCGGCGGGGCGTGCGCTTCAGGTTGTACTCGACGGCCTGCGTCACGGACCAGTATCGGTCCAGGCTGATGGCGCACAGGTGCACGATGGACGAGGTGCAAAAGAGCACATCGAGCGCCAGGTACACCCCGCACCACACCTGCCCGAAGTACCAGTAGGCCATGAGCTCATTGGCCAGCGAGAAGGGCATAACCAGCGTGGCCACCAGGATGTCGGCCGAGGCCAGCGACACCAGGAAGAGGTTCTGTGGTGCACGCAGCGCTCGGCTGGTCAGCACGGCGATCACCACCAGCACGTTGCCCACCACAGTGAAGACGATGAGGAAGCCCACTACGGCCGCCAGCCCCGCCACGGCGCCTGCTGAGTACTGGCCTGGGGGCGGTCCCCAGGCGACTCCCGAGGCGTTGGCAACCCCGCCGCTGCCCCCGTCGCCGGCGCCGCTAGCGTTGGGGCCCGCCGCCGGGGCTGCCGCCGCCAGCGCTGCTGCCAGCGCCGGGGACGCCATGGTCGTCCCGCGAGCTACGCGGTTCCGCCTGGAGCCGGGGCGCAGCCGCGGCAGCTCGGGAGCCCCCCAGCCCGGGCCGGCGTCCGCATCGCCGCCTGCTCCTCGGACGCGCCCGCCGGGGATCGCCGCGCGCTGCAGCCGGCCCTCGGCCGTGGTGGCTCAGCGGGCGAGCGGCGCGCCGGAGAGCGTAGCTGCCGGGCTCCCCGCAGCTGCCGCGCGCGATAGTGCAGAGCAGGAGGCGCCCAGAGCGAGCGGCGACGCGGCGGCAGGGGGGAGGGGGCAGGTCCCGGGGTCCTCGCGCGGCCCCGCCCTCGGCCCGGTTCACGAGGAGCGCCCCGGCCGCGAGCCCACGGCGACGCTGCACCCGAGCAGGCGGGCCCCAGCGGCCCCGCGGCCCCGGCCCCTGGCCGAGGCGCAGACTGCAGGCGGTGGCGGCCCGGGCGCTCCGCCTCCCATTCGGCCGGCTAGGGCTTGGCGCACCGGGGTGCGGGCCGCCGCTCCTCGGAACCCCCACGCGCAGCCTCCGACTCCAACTTTACTTTCCCGGGCAGGGCGCCGCCGCGCGTCCTCCTCCAGCCCCTCCTCCTGTCGCTCCCGGCGCGGGCGCCCCCCGCGGTCCGTGCTCCGCGGTGCCGGCGCCGCCTTGCTTGCCCAAGCTGCGCCGCCGCCGCCGCCGCCTTCTCTCCTCCGCCGCCGTGCGCTCGGCTCGAGTGCAGCCTCCCAGGCTCGGCTTCCAACTTGGGTAGAGTTGCGCAGCGGGGCGGGGCGGGGCGCGGGCGCGGGCGGGCAGGGGCGGCCTGGCGGGCAGGCCAGCGCCGCCAGCCCGTGGGGAGCGGGCCGGGAGCCGGAGCCCGCGGCTGCCTCGGCCGCCTCGGCGAACCTGCCTGCGCGGCCCCGGGGAGTCGGAGCGGTAGCGCGGGGCGCGCGCGCTCAGCAAGGGCGCCCCCTCCAGGGCCGTCTGCAGGCTGCGGGACGGGGCCGAGTGCCGGCTGGCCTGCGCGGTGAGTTCCCCAGCCTGCTTGCTCTAAAACGGGAGCCTCCTCACCTACCCCGGGCACGCGCACACGCGTTCGCAGCACGGGCCGGCTGGGGGTCCGCGGCCTGATTGGACAGCCAGCCTTTCTCTGGTCGTGCTCTGAGGGCGGGGTCCAGCCCCATCTCTGATCGCGGCTCCCAGGCTGAGCCACCTCCACCCCCCGGGTCTTCGTTCCCTCCCTTGCTGGTTTGTATGAATCATGACAGTGATGCTCTGGCAGGCTCCCAAGCTCTGCACCCATGTTGACAATTATTGAAGTTTAATTCTACTGCTCTTTAAGGGCGAGAGGATGTTCAAAATCAGCACCAATGACCAGTTCCCGAAACCGAATTCCTTAAATGATGGACAGTTTTGTGTGGGTGCCTCATTCTTGCCGGTTTCAGGGGGAGCTGTTGGGTGATCCAGTTAGCCTTGCTCCCCCACACCCGGGTCCCTGTTCAGTGATTCCACAGATGTGCGCTGTCACTCTGCTCCTGAGTCCAGTGCTGGTCCCTGCCTCCAGGCAGCCTGAGGTCTCTAGGAGACAGACCTTGCCGGGAGAGGGAGGTTGGAGTTTCTGGGCTTAATATTCTTGTGGGGAAATCACGGGATGACCTTTCCCCTTTCAGAACCGCACCCAGACTGGTGGCTTCTGTCCTTGCATCCTCAGATGGGAGTGTGTGTGTGGGGGTGCATACTTCTGGGGCGGCAAGGAGGGATGGGAGCAACCCCCCACTCCCAGTGATACCTAGGAATGTGGCTGGTTAAGGGGCTCTTTTCGTCTTCTCTGAGCTCCCCAAGAGCTCAAAAGGCCTTACACAGGAGAGCTCAGTGGTCTCAGCAGTGAAGATGCCCGCCGTGGAGCCCCCCCCCCCCCCCCCCCGTGACCCTTGTCTACTCCATGGCACTGAGGAGGAGGGAAGTCAAGCCAGGGCTGGGCCACAAATCAGACATCCAGGTGGTGGGACTGAGGGGGGCTAAACCTCCCACGCTAATCTTAAGCATTTGTGCGCCATTCATTTGAGAGATATATGACCTAGGGAAGGTGGCAGGCCACCGTCCTTGTGAAAGGCTCTGGAGGCCTAGAAGGTGCCCCTGACTCAAGCATCTGGGGGTGCATTTTACAGGAGACACACACGCACATACACCTGCATCCTCCATCAATCAGCAGCACACCCTCCGTCGGTATGGTGCCTCCTGCCTTGAGATGCTAGCCACACACTGAGATGGGTGTGGTTAATGCCAGCAATGCCTGGGGGTTGGGTTTCCAGGAAGGCTTCCTGGAGGAGGTAACCTCTGAGCTGCATTTGGAGAATGAAGGGGAGTTATTGGGAGGTGAGAGGCCCCTGTGGGCCTCGCTCCATGGGGTGAGGACCAGGAGCCAGGGGAAGGTCCGGGAGGAAATGGTAGCCATGAGATGTGGCTTGTGGAGAGGCCTCTCCCCTTTCCGGCACCCAGCCAGCCGTGGGGGCCCCTCCAGACCATACGTGGTTCTCATCTTGTGAAGAGCACTTTGGGGGTATGCAGGGGGACATCAGAGTCCTGGTTCCCTGTGACACCTCACATGTTCATGAGCAAGGGCATGGGGACATCAGAGTCCTGGCTCCCTGTGCCACCTCACATGTTCATGAGAAAGGGCATGGGGACATCAGAGTCCTGGTTCCCTGTGACACCTCCATGTTCATGAGCAAGGGCAGCAGTGCATGGTGGATTTGGAGGGAAAAGGGCACAGAGCAGCTGGGGCCCAAAGCAGACAGGACTTCCCACTGCCCAGGAAGCGACTCCTGGCTAGGGGCACTAGAGGGCCTGGCCAGCCAAGTGACCCAGGCCCCTAGGGACGCACTGGCTGGCCTTTAGACTTCAGGCCGCAGACATGGCACTGCTGGCCACCTCTCCCCTGCATGACCCAGGAGGAGTCAGAGGAAGTGCCTCTCCTGGGGGTCCAGGGCCCAGAGGGGGTGGGGGTGGGAGGGTGGAAGAGAGCTGGGTCACTCAGTAGTTCTCAGGGCTGAGTGGCCCTTGGTTGGGCTTGGGGGCTACATTGCACGCAGGCCTGCCCACATGCACCGGAGGCTCAGGACCTCGGTTGTCCCAAAGGGAATCAGCAAGGCCTCTTACCCCGGATGTTAACAGATTATTCCTGGTTATCCTGCAGCAGCTGGAACACCCTGGCCTGTGAAAGCCTGCCTGTCCCAAGGAGTCACTGCTGGCCGGGCCCGGGCATGGGAGGACCCGGAGAGAGAACGGGGAGGGTGCTGTGGGGAGTCCGGCTGCACTGGGATGGGGGGCCTGGGGTGCACTGGGGAGAGGAAGTGAAACATCGCAGAAGGGAAACCACAGAGACGGGGAGTGTCCTGGGGTGACCAAAGCATACTTGCCCGTTAGCCCACCCACGACTAGTGAGCCCAGAAGTGTTGGTCCAGCCAGGGCCACACCCTAGGGACTTTGGGTCCTGGCCTCTGCTATTGTCAGAGGCATTTGGATATAGGCCTGCTGGGGACACACCTTCCGGGGTGAAGTGCTCTGTGCTCCACGAGCAGCCTCAGCTTGGCCTCTTGCACACGTGTGTCCCTATGCACAGCACACATATACATACCTATGCATGTACGATACATAGCCATGTGCACAGCACACATATACCTACCTATGCATGTACGATACATAGCCATGTGCACACATCCATGCACAGCACACATATACATACCTATGCATGTACGATACATAGCCATGTGCACAGCACACATATACCTACCTATGCATGTACAATACATAGCCATGTGCACACATCCATGCACAGCACACATATACATACCTATGCATGTACGATACATAGCCATGTGCACACATCCATGCACAGCACACATATACCTACCTATGCATGTACGATACATAGCCATGTGCACAGCACACATATACATACCTATGCATGTATGATACATAGCCATGTGCACACATCCATGCACAGCCATGCTGGCATACCCACACACACATGCTCTCATGCATTCATGCACACACATTCATGTGCACACCCATGTTTGTGCACTCAGGTATGCCCATATATCTTCACACCACACACCTGCATATATTCTGTGCACAATATCCACACACGTGCATACAGCCACACACATGTTATGTGCACACATTTAAATTCATGCATGCATACCTCACTTGTGTCCACACATGGTATTACACACACGTGCACACAACCAATGACGTACATGTGCACATGCTGTCACACGTAGAACATACACATGCACAGGTGCGTGTCCCCCCACACAGGTGTGTACCCACACATGCACAGCTGCCTTCCTCCCAGGCGGCAGGAAGGAAGTATCTTTGTCGCCCGCCCCATCGCAGGCAGCTCTTCCCAGGTTTCAGGCCAGGCTCTGCCTCGTCCTCTCTGCCTGCTCACCTGCTGGCTTGTTCAGGAGGTTCTTTAACCTGCTCACTCCGGGCGATGAGCCCATGTGTCACGGCCACGGTCCCCGGGCCTTGGCACATGCTGTTCTCCAGGCCGGCAGCCCTTGGCGCGACCATCCCTGTGGCTCTCCCTTCCGAATGTGTTCCATGACATTCTTCCCCAGGAGGTCTCCCAGGCTGGATTAGAGACCCCTCGCTGTCCCTCTGTGTGCCCCTCGGGCAGACCATCACCAGTGATCGTGTCTTTCTCAGTTGTGGGATCCCAAGAGTGGGCCATGTCTGTGTCCCTGGTGCCAGGCCCAGCTCACAGCTCACAGGAGGACCTCAGTGGAAGCACGGCAGAGAATCAGGGGGAGACGGGGTGGGCAGTGCCGAGGGGCACCGTGGGGAGCCCTGCATGTTCCTGGCACCCTGCAGCGCACTCAGCTGCTCGGGAGGCCTGCACTGTGCTGGGTGCCGAGGGCCTGGCGGAGCACAGAGGAGCCGCGTCCCTGCCCAGCAGGCCCCTTCAGCCTCCGTTCTGTGCAGGCCGGAGTTACTGTGTGTGGAGTGTAACTCTTACCTCCCTGGGCCTTGGTTTTCCCATCTGTAGGATGGGGTGTCGGACAGGCTGATTCTGAGACTCACGCCAGCTCTGCCCCCCTTGGCTGCTTGCTGCTGGAGACGGGCGTGTGTCTGGTCTGCTGTCCTGCCCTGGGGTGGCACTTGCCAGGGAGGAGTGGGGGGGGCTGAGCCAGGGAGAAGACCCTTCCGCTTCACTGACTGGTGTGGGGACAGAGGGAGCCAGCCCGGCTCTCCAGCCCCCAGAATGAGAAGGCTTATCTTCCTCTTCCAGCTGAGCTGAGGCCTTCCCCCCACACCCATGTTTATTTGAAATTTTATTTTCACAGATGAGGTAGGGATAAACAGGGCTTGCTTCTCTCCCTGCCCCTCCCGGAAGAATTCCCAAACTGCTTCGTCTGCTCAGAAAGTGGCCAGGACCTCTGGCCCGTGCCTGGCTCTGTGTGCTCTAACCTGCAGGTTGAACCCGCTGCAGTATTGATCATATTGATGGATTTGGCACAGTGGAGTTCTTATGGAGCTGGCACAAGGCCCTCTGGAGAGCGCGGCTCCAGGGACTGTCTTTTTGATTTGCAGTGAGTGGAATAGGTTAAAACGATGGGTCAGGACGTCTTATGGAGCGCCAACTGTGTATCTCACTCAGCCCAAGGCCAGCTGAGGTTCAAGTTTGATCCCCCCCCACCCCCCAACATAGTTGCCGCTCCACCTTCTCATGGCCCCAGCCTGCCGGCCCCTCCACCGTCCGGCTCGAGGTCTAACCAAGTCCACTGTCCAGGGACTTGCTGCTGCCCAGACCTCTGAGCTGAGCATGGCACTCAAGGCCCTCCTAGGCCTGGCCTCTCCCCAGGACCAAGCTTTCATTTGTTCAGTTGTTTATTTGCTCTGCAGACACTCCCAGGACACCTGCTGTGTGCCAGCCTTGGGGGTGGCTGTCACAATGTAGACCGAGGGATCGTGTCATTGCAGCCCTGTCTTGGCTGTTGAGTCACCGTGTGATTGGACAAGTCACCGGTCCTCTCTGAGCCTCAGATCCTGCACCTGTGAACTGAGGCACAGGACCCAGAGGTCCCACTGGAGACGTGCCTCCTAGAAGGGACTGGAGATGCTAGTTCAACCCCGCTCGGCCTGCAGCCTCCCACCAGACGGGGGACCGCGGGCAAAGGGCTCGAGCTCTCCCAGCCTTCTAATAGCATCTGAAGAATTAACTGGGCTTCTCTCTTATCAGGTGCCGAGAAGGATAACACCTTCGCCTGTCAGCCCCCGGGGAGCCGGCTCGTGGGAGGGAGGCAGGCCTTGGAGGAGGGCTGATGTGAGATTTTTTCTTTATATGTCTCCATACTGTTTAACTTGTTCTGACAGCTGGAGTTACTTTAGCAAATAAAAAAAAATCTAATAAATCTGCAAATCACTAAGATCTTACCCGTGCTGCAGTCAGCAAGCTCCAGTACAACGGAGCTGGTATCAATATTACCGTTATGATCACTATTATCTTGTGTCCCAGCTGACGGAGTCCACCACTCTGTCAGTCCCTTCAGGCTCGCCCCCAACCTCCGCTTGCATGCCCCGGGCCACAGGGAGCTCTCTGCCTTCTCAGCAGCCCATTTCATCCACCAGTAACTCTTCATTGTTTTTGACGTGGAGCCCACGGATCCAGGGCCCCACCGCGCCAGGCTCTGTGCTGGCCTTAGGGACACGGAGAAGTCAGCCTCATGCTTGCTGTGGAGGTTGCCTTCCGGGAAGCCAGTACAGAGTTGCAGGATGGGTTCGAGCTGGCTTGGGGGAAGTAAAAGGGGCTTCTGCAACTGGCCTCGACAGTGGAGGGGGGGCTTCCTTGGCCAAGCACCTTGCTTCCTGGCAGCTTTGTCCCCTTCCTCATGCCCTGCTCCCTCCTCACCTCATCCCAGCTGCTCCCGGAGAGACAGTGACCCAACCACGGAGTGGGCACATGGCCTGCCTGGCCCTGCCCACCTCCCTCTGGGTCCAAACCCCCAGGGCCTCCGTCGAAGCCTCTCTGCTCTGCAGGGAGCTGGCAGGATGTTCAGCAGATTTGAAAGCTTCCCATTTTATGTCACTGCCGCCACACCTCGGAGAGTTGGGTGCTATTAACATCCCCACTTTGCAGCTAGAGAAAGAAACGGAGGCAGACAAGGCTGCCAGGTCCCCGAGGAATGTCCTGGTGGTGTGGGGCACTAGCCCAGGCCCCTGTGTCATTCTCCTCACTGCCCACAGTGGATGGATGCCTTGGAGGTGACCACCCACTGTAACAAAGATCCCCTCCGAGGACCCCTGGCTCCATGCCGGAGGTGTCTCTCCCCTAAATGGTCTCTCTGGGCACCCCCAGGCAACCACCCCTATGTCACTGCTGGGCCTGCTGTCTCCCCTGGAGCCTGTTGGGGATGGGCTCCCTGGTGCTCCTAATCCCAACACCCAGCCTGGTTAATAAGTGAGTGAATGAGACTTCCTTAGAACTCCATGAGGAGAGCGTTTTTATTCCTGCTTTGGAGGGAAGGCAGTCAAAGCCCAGAGAGAGCCCAGCCTGACTTCTCACCGAAGTCATGTCCTCACCGCCCAGCTGCTTGCCAGGCACCGGATCCGTGCGGGGCTCTGAAGGGACGAGAGTGACACAGACCCTTCCCCTACGGTCACCAGAGGTTACGGACACCTGGGGCTCTGGCTGGGCCATGGGAGCAGGCCGGCAGCTGTGTGCATGCAGGTAACCTGTGTGGTGTCAGCCTATCGGTTAAAGGGCTGTCCTCTCCTTTGTCCCCACCTAGAATCCGGGGGACATGCCTGGAGGGAAGGGTTAAGTAAATTAGAGCAATATCCTGCCTGCAGTCTTGAGAATCTGACCCCAGCAGACATGTTCTTCAGGGCTGGGGGTGGGGAGTGGTTCAGAGATTTTTTTCCTCCTTTTGTTTGACTTGGATCTTTTTCAGATAGGAAAATGCAGAACCTTTGAGATGTTTGAGAAATTAAGAACGGTCACATTCACCCTGACCCCGAGAAGCTTGTCCGGCTTCCGCTGCGGGTCCCGACTCCCAAGTATTTCTGGAAGGCAGGGAGGCAGGCCTGGCCATCCTCGCGCGGCCCGGGGCCCTGGAATGTTTGTGCTGGACCCTGTTTGACACCACGGGCTTGAATTCGGCAAGATCTGCTACGCTTTCTCCTCCAGTTTCCCGGTCCCAGGAAGGCTCTGATGGAAACCAGAGCTCTGTCATGGGAGGGAACGGGCCTGGCCGGAGTTTTGGGTTGTAAGCCAGGGTACAGGCAATGCTGCTGTAACAAGGTGACCTCAAAACACAGCAGCTCAGACCGAGAGGGGTTGATTTCTCCCCCGTGCAGAAGTGTGGACAGGGTCCAAGAGGAAACCTAACAGGGGCAAGGATCCTGGCACCTTCCACTCTCCCTTGGCCATTCCCAGCAGGCAGGTCCCGTGGACTGGTCCAGCCCAGCCATTGCCATCACACCCGTGGTCCACACAGTTAGTGGGGGGAGAAAGGAGCACTTGGTGCACCAATCACAGGGCATCCTCATCTGGAAGTTGCACACAGCCATTATGCTGACATCCCATTGGTCAGAATGTGATCACGTGGCCAATCTACTGCAAGGGAGGCTGGGAAGTGTAGTCTAACAAGGTGGCCATATGCCGAGATAAATGTATGGATGGTTTCTAGACCTTGACACTTGATATCTGGACTAGTACTTTTTAAAAAAATTGATTTGAGAGAGAGAGAGAAAAAAAACACATGGATTTATTGTTCTACTTATTTATATATTCATTGGTTGGTTCTTGCACGTGCTCTGATCAGGAATCAAACCCACAACCTTGGCGTATGAGGACAATGTTCTAACCAACTGAGTAATCCAGCTGGGGCCAGGGTAGGGTTGTAAGTATTTCTTTGTTGTAGGCACTGTCCTGTGAATTGCAGGATGTTTCATGGCATCCCTGGCCTCTACACACTAATGGCCAAGAGTGACCGTATCCCCTGTTGTGACAACCAAAAATATCCTCAGACATTGCCAGATGTTTCCAGGAGGTACAAACACTCCTAGCTGAGAACCAGTCAGCTATCAATGGTCCCCAACCCCGGTGTCCACAGCGCCCAGGGAGGAGGAGGCTGGGCCAGGCTGGGCCGGGCTGGGGAGAGCCTGCTGAGTCTGCCCTCCCAGGACGGGACACCGGCCAGTTCTCGTGCTAGAAGAGCACAGACATCTGGATTTCACGTGGAATATCCTGACTGCTTGCTAAGGGCAGCTAATTTAGAAAGGGAAGGAGCTGTGTGGTTGTGGTGGGTTGAATTGTTCGCATCTTAACCCCAGCACCGGTGAAGGTAACCTTATTTGGAAATAGGGTCTTTGTAGATGCAGTCAAGTTCAATGAGGTCATGCAGGAGTGGGTGGGTCCTGGATTCAAATGACCGGTGTCCTTATAAGGAAAGGAAGAGAGAGAGAGAGCCCACAGAGAAGCTGTCAGACCCTTATGTCTGGTGGTCATTGGGACAGTGAGACAGGCCAGCTGGATGTGTCCAGTGACAACCAGCACAGCTGAGCCTGGAGTCCCCCCATGGAACCTGGCCTGGAGCAGGACTGGGCAGCGAACAGAAGTCCCTCCGACCCCACCACAGCATAGACCTTCAGTCTCCTCATCTAGCAAATGTCTGGGACAGGACAAGGGCCTTCCTAAGCGGGTGCCGCTGAGCGAGGGTGCACACCACACAGCCATTCATGCACATGTTCACGCAGCTCATGTGACAGATTCCTATGCGGGTACCACAGTGGCTGTTGCTCCCCCAATGTGCAGCACCCTCCCCAGGGTCTCCCCACCACTCTCTCCCTCCAGCCCCTGAACTCCTGGGTCTTATCCTAATCTGATGCCTGGAACCTCTGCCACTCGGCCACACACACATCTCCCCAGCCTCAGTTTACCTCTCTGAATGAGTCCGGTGGCTCTGATTTTCTCAAGCCCCTTCCAGCCCTAAAAATTCTAATGAGGCAAGATCCTGCTCAGGCAAGCTGGAATTATGAGCTATTGTTATGCAAGAACACAGGAGAGCACAAAGACACTTTCAAATATGGAGCAGAACAAAAGAACAAGTTGATGGCATCAGGCTCTGGTATTGTACTTAGAGAAACTATTTTAAAACCAAACACTTTTTTTCACTGCCATGTTAATAAGAATTGCCCTGGGAAAATGTGTTTGACTTTCACAAAAGGTTTGTATCGACAGGGCATGTTATCATTCAATTTCTAGGAAAGAGGAGTAATTAGATGCCTCATTCCAGATATTGTTTCAGTTACAGCAGAAAGAAACACATACATGTATGAACCCCGTGAGGAAGCAAATCCTGCCTTTTCATGCCGAGAAGGAGCTCTTCCTGATTTCAAAGCAGCCCCAGGAGGCTGGCAGCCCCAGCCTTTGCCCTGGGAGGAGGAGGGGGAGGGAGGGCTTCTTGAGACAGGAAAGCAGGTGCATTGGGGAAATCGCAACCTTCACCACTTGCTTTGGTTGCAAGGTGAGCTGGTGTCCAGGAGGGGGCGACATTTAATGCCGCCCCCCCCCCCCCCCCACACACACTGGTCCCCATGGGTGGAGACAGAGGAGGGAGAGGAACTGGCTCTGAGACTGCATTCTCTTCCCCAGTGATTCTCAGCCCCACCCTCCAGAGCCGCTCAGGGGAGCTGCCCCCAGAGGGATCTTTCCAGATAGAACTGTGAGCACCCTCCCTCCCTCCCATCATCACCAGCAGGAGGAAGTCCAAGCTTGTACCTGGACCTCACTTGGCAGTGGTTTGGTGCCTCTGCCTCTCTCCCCGTCCTGGTCTGGCATTCTGGACCTCTGCTCTTTCCTAGTGCTCTATGCTTTCCTACCTCCACATCTTCCTGTGTGAGGAGGTCCCTCTGCACAGAGCACCCTTTCCACCATGACCTTCACAGTCCATTCTTCATCATCTGGCAAGATCAGCTCTGCCACCTCCTCCAGGAAGCCCTCCTGGGGCTCCTCAGGACACCTGAGGGCTGTCAAGGCCCTATCATGGGAAGAAGGATGCTCATTGTCTGCCTCTCCACGTGCTTGGACTTCTTGGAGCAGGACCTCGGGCACTTCAACTGCACCCCAGGTCCAACACAGGGAAATTCTCCGGAGTGACCCATGGACAGACGAGAGAGGAGCACAGAGGGAAAGCCCATCTCTGTTTGAGTCAGCAGCCTCCCTCCATCTCCCCTTCCTGTGGACGAGGCAGAGAGGGTGGGCATTTCTTAAAGGCTGACCGCATGTGTGTTTCCAGAGCCACACTGCCCCCGCCCCTCCAGGCCCAGGCTTGGCACAGGCTCCCACCATCGCTGGCCCTCCTCGTGGGGTCCCTTCCTCCTCCCTCCGCACCGCCTTCCTCTTCCTGTCACCCCTCTGTGCACCATCCACTTCCTGGTCCTGTATTGACCAGACTGGGAAAGTTCCTTTGGCTGGTTCTAACTGGGCAGGCCGGAGCTGGCCACCTTGGGCCCTTCCAGGCTTCATGGAGACAGGCGCGCGGCCCCATACACCTCACGGTGGACGTGGCTGGGGGGGGGGGGCTGCCTGTGAACTCCAGTCTCACAAGGCCTGCTCTGCGGGGTTCCTGTGAGTCGGGTGAGACAAGGGTCAGCCGCCTGGGCCGGTCCTCCCATGCACGGCTCTGCCGTGTCGCTTCAACTTAATTATAAATTCTGCTCGAACATTCCCTGCTGAAGGACTCTTTCCGAATGACCGCCTGCTCACCCGTGCATCCCGGCTGGCGCCTGGTGCAGCTTAAGTAAAAACCGCAAGTGCTCTGGGCTCTGAGGGAGGCCAGCAAAGCCAGCGGCCGGCCTGCTTGGGGGCTGAGAATCGGGGTGCCGTCTCCCCCGTCTGTGCCCCACCCACTGGAGCATCTCGGCTCACAGCACAGCCACCGGGCCACAGGCAGGCCTCAGCCACAGCCAGTGCCCTCGGCGCGCCCCGGAGGGCCCGCCCACACTGGGTGGAACCTCACACCCCCGCCTCTAAGTTCCTGAGGGGCAAGCTGAGGCCAGCGTGTCTCCAGGTGCAGCGCAGACGTGGGTCAAGGGCAGCTCCGCGTCTTTCCTCCGCTGTCCCTTCCACTCCCGGGCGCAAACCCGTTCCCAGCCAGCCTCCGCTTCGACCCTGCCGAGGGCAGGTGCTCAGGTGGGGTCTGCAGGGCCTAGGAGCAGGGCCTGTGCCTGCTGCTGGGTGGAGGTGGGGAGACCCCGTGGCTCGTTTGGACTGAACCCTTCCCTAGGTCAGCCTTCCTGGACACTCAGAGGTGGCCGGCACTTTCTTGCAGCCTCCTGACCCTCATTTCTACCACTGCATGTCAACTGCACACAGCGAGTCCTGGTGTCAGCCGGAAGGGGGCAGGGAACCCTAGACCCACTAGCCTGAGAAGCCAGGGAGGTCAAGGAGGTCAGGACAGGACTGGGTGACATGTTGCGATAATCCCTTAAATAGTGCCCCCATTGAAGGGGCTACCCACACATCCAGACACCATGGCAGAGGGGGCAGCTGGGGCAGTGGCAGCAGGACCCCCAACCCCCGCAGTGGGTGTGATATGCTGGGTGCACTGTGGACGCCCACCATGGGCGGAGGGAGGCGAGATGCCCCGCGTGCCGGACAAGGATGGTTCTGGGTGCCTGTGACTTGTCAGGGTCAGGATCAATGCCAACGTTACCAGAGTGGCCTGCAGCGGGGACCAATGTCTCTTTGTTTAATCTCCAGTCCAGAAGCCCAGGCCTCTCGCTCAGATGTTTCCACAGAGAGGTCAGCAGGGGCCGGCCCCCGGATGGCGATGCTCACATCAGCTCTGGTGTCTGTGCAGACCACGGGGAGCCCGTGCCCTTGTCTAATTAAGCCATTAGCAGTAGGTCTCCATGGAAACCTTACTCGGGTGCTCACACAAACGAATATTTATTCAATTAGCAGGCACGCATGTAGGGGAAAACCTGGCTTCCTGCTGTGACTACTGTGGGGGCTTCCGGGGGACGGGGGCACTGTTTTGGAGGACCCACGGAGACCTGGACCTTTCACCTACCCGCTCTCATGACGGCCGCCCTGTGAGACTGTCACCATCTCTTCCGTTGTGTGGAAGACACACAGGCTCTTCAGAGCAGCACGGCCTCCCCCATAAGAGCCAGAGATGGAGCGTGCACCCCCAGGGGGTCTACCGGGCCTGTGGCTCTTCCACAACCCTCGTGCCACAAGAGGTAAGGCCCGCGGCTGTGCGGCCAACAGCTCCGGACCCTGCTGCTCCCACAGGATGGCTGTGCGACCTTGAACTGCCCCCTAGAACTGCCCATGCTCCTGCGGGTTGTCTAGGATCGGGTCTGATCGTGGTACCTGCCGCGGTCTATCTGGACGAAACCCCACCAGCTGGCAGATCACCATCAACAAGACTGATGACTCACAGTCCTGGCAGCTGGAAATCTGAAGTCCAGGTGTCAGCACGGTGGGGTCGTCTTCTAGTGGGGACCCCCTTCCTGGTTCCTAGCGGGGCGCCTTCATGCCGAGTCCTTACAGAGGGAAGGGGTGTAAGGGCACTAATCGTACTTGTGGGGGCTGCACCCTCATGACCTAAGTGCCCCTAAAGGCCCCACTTCCTAACAGCATCACACTGTGGGCTAAGAATGCAACCTGTGAATTTGGGGGTACAGCAACATTCAGACTATAGCAGTGCCCCCTCAGGCTGCTGGGAGGACTAGCAGGGTCGAAGCATGTTGGGTGCCTGGTTGCAGCACTTGGCTGGGAACAGAAGACCAAGGAAAACCAGGCCGGGGCTGCCATGAGCTCCGGGAAACTTCTAGTGGCTCCTCCCCACGAGCAGGGAGGCCAGGGGCTCCTGTCAACGCCTGGTCTGTGTCGGGAGGCTTTCTGAAATTCAGGTACATCTGTGGGCACATCTACATTGTCACTGCGTGTAGACTGGAATGTCCCAGGGACCCCAGCCTGGTGCCCGGGCAGTGGTCAGGGGCTGGAACATGTAACCAAAGGCTTTAGTGAGATCTCACCTCCTACCAGCAGGGCGCCCAGGACCGAGGGAGGCCAGAGCTGTGCTGTGTTTTCCTGCACCAGCCACACAAGTGTGGGAAGGAGGATGTCCCGGCATCGCCTGTTGGAAGGGTCACTGGAGGGGGGACAGAGTTCGGGGTGCAAGCTGACCTCCAGCTGCAACTTCACAGGGCGTGGCGGCTGAGCGCCTCCCCTGGACGCGGGTGGACAGCAGATGGCAGCTGCTTTTTTTTCCTTGAACATGTCATTTGGAAATAATTTCAAACCGTGGAAACGTGGCGAGAGTGAAAATACTACAAAGAGCACCCTACGCCTTTCACCTGGATTCAATTTTTTGTTGACATTTTCGCCGCGTTTATCATTTGTTCCCTCTCCCCCTCCCCCTCCGTCTCTCCGCCCTTATCTGATCCACCGCCCATATTCCCACTGAGCACGCGTGGCCCTGGTGGTTTCCTTTGTCGCATTCGCTCCTGGAGTACAGGACGCTCAGGGACGGGGTGTTGTGTTACTTTGTCTCGTCGGCTTAGTATCCTTTTACCTGGAACACTTCCATAATCCTCCCCTGTCTTTTATGTCACCGACATTTGTAAGGACGCTGTGCGTCTTCTTCGGGAGAACGGTGCCCTCTCTGGTTTGTCTGGTTTCGTCGTCGGGATAAGACTCAGCCTCTACGGTCCCGGCCGCGATACACGGAGATGTCCCCCAGCCGCGTGCTGTCCCCCTGCCTCCCACTGGTCATGCTACCTTTTATTTTCCTTTTAATTCTCTTACTGAGCGGTGAAGATTATGAGTACAATAACCCTTTTCCTGTTAGCATTGACTGAGAAAAAGCAATTTTTGCTGATCTCATGGAGTTCCTAGTTGATCAAGAGAAACTATTTTTTTTCTTATTGCATTTATTGGGGTGACGTTGGTTTAAAAATATTGACTTCGGGGTAGAATTCTAGAACACGTTGTCCTGTGCGTTCACCACGCAGGTCGGGTCTCCTTCCGTGGCCACGTATCCTCCCTCCGCCCTCCGGCACCGCCCCCACCCCCTCGCCCCCATCCCCTCGGTAACGCGGCTGTGTCCAGGGGCTGGTCGCGGAGCTGTCTGATTCATCCGCGGTACGGTCTCCTTTAATTTTCTTGCAAGTAGTTCACACGCTTGGAGGGAGGTATGTGAAGACCATGAAGACAGTCTTCTCAAACTTACCCACTAGATCTTGCTGACCCAAATTTTAGTTGTAAAACATTCATTTTCAAACCCAGCCCTGCACCCACATTTAGTCTGTCAGCACCCGCAGCCAACAGAAGTGACGGCTCTTATGTCATCTAATATGTGTCTATCACCTATCAATCGTCTATCTAGGTACCTATCTATCCTCTATCAATCATTTATCTATTACCTATCTATGTCTCTATCATCTATCTTCTACCTACCTGTCATCTGTTAACCTGTAGGAACATTTATCATTTGCTCCTGCATCTCATCGTTTGGATGCTCAAGTCACCCCGGCTTCAGCCCACAGGAGCCCCCAAAGCCTGAGGACAGGCCTTTTTTTCTTTTCTTAGCGCCTCCTTGCTCCCCGGGATAAGGAGATGTTCCTGCCTCCGCGCTGAAATCAGGCCTCTCTTTAAGGAGCCCCAGTCCCTGTCAGCGGGAAGTGTGTTGGAAATCAAGGTCCAGGTGCTGGGATCACAGACACGGCATTTTCCGGTCTTTCAGTAGACGGACCCAGGAACTGCGTTCACTTGTACACACGTGTGCACACACACACAAGTGGACACGCATACCTATGTGCAAATGCACTCTGATGCACGCTCTAGAAATCAGGCCTGGGCCCTGGTCCCGGCCGGTTGGCTCAGCAGGAGAGCATCAACCTGGCGTGTGGATGTCCAGGTTCGATTCCCAGTCAGGGCACACAGGAGAAGCAGCCATCAGCTTCTACATCCCTCCCCTTCTCTGTCTCTCCCTTGCTCTCTCTTCCCCTTCAACAGCCATGGCTTGATTGATTCGATTGAGTTGGCCTTGGGCACTAAGGATGGCTCCATGGCCTCTGCCTCAGGCACTAAGAAGAACTCGGTTGCTGAGCAACGGAGCAAGTCCCCAGATGGGCAGAACATCACCCCCTAGTGGGCTCGCTGGGTGGATCCCAGTCCCAATGCATGCAGGAGTCTGTCTCTCTGCCTCCCCTCCTCCCGTGGAATAAAAAAGAAAAAAAAAAAAGAAAAAAAATCAGACCTTAACCCAATAACCCGGACTTGGTCCCTCCACATCCCAAAGTGCCATTGCTTTTCCTCTGACAGCACCCGCACCCCCACTGTCTCCACAGTCCTAAAACTCCTCTAAGTATCCTAAGGTTGCTTTGTCAGTGTCGCCACAAGAGAAAACACACAGCGACTAAGAGGCACCCCGTTTGCTCTCACTCTCCCCACCCCACACTTGGACCTTGCCAGGGGAACGAGGTGTGCAGACCCAGACTGTGTCCAGAGTTACTGGGAGGAGTCCTCCGTTCCCTCTTCTTTTCCGCGTGGCTGCATTCTTTCCGTGAAATACGGCTGAGTTCGTTTTTTCCCTGGTTTACATTCCGTTCTATGTTTCCCGTGTCTCACCCTCGTGAACTGAGCCGAACTGAATGCACAGAATATGGGGCATGCTTCCAAAAGCCAACAGGACCGGAAAGGGCGTAGATGCGTCCTGCCGCCCCCTCACTGGCTCCTGGCGGGGAACTAATGTGGTCTCTTTCTCGTTTACTCCCCTGTTTCTCCTTGTGTTCGAGACAGGCAGCCGCAGGCGCGCACGCTCCTGGTCCTTGTAACTGGTGGCACACAGGTTAGCGCACTGTTGGTGGTCTTGCACACGCAGGGCTCACATTTCTGCAAGGACCAATAAGGCGATGAGGAGGAAGGAGCTTGTGTCTTCTGGTGTTGGTGGGGGCGCGTCTTCAGGGTAAATTCCTGGGAGTGGCTTGTTGGGTCAAAGCAGCATCCTTAGATGACACTGTCCCTCCACAAGTGACGCACTGCTCTGCATCCCCACCAATGGTGTCTGACCCCCTTTCCCCACAGCTTCCCCAGTGAGGCGTGCTGTCAGACTGGACAACTTTTGCCAAGCTGATGGCTGCACAGGGGCATCTCAGGCGTGGCTCCCACCTGCATGGCTCTTACACGCGTGAGGTTGAATACTTCTTTGTGTGTCCAAGGGCTATCTTTATTATATGCGGCTTAAGTGTCTGTTTGTCGCCGATAGCTTATTGGTTGCTTGCGTAACTGTACTAGCCAATGGGGTGAAGTTGCCACGGCTGAACGCAAATTGAGCGGGTCAGGGGGAAGGTGAACATTTGTTTGCATTGGCAATCATCTGTTTTACATAAAAACTACGTCTTAACATAATTTCTTTAGAGGTTCTCCAATTGAAAAATAATGTCATAATAGCTAAGTCTTTGACTGGCTCCTCTAAAGGTGAAATACATGTCATTCCAAGAATTGATTTGGCTCCATCTCAAACAGGGTTGCTGTTTCAATTGAGACGCAGACAATTTCCTGTAAAACTTGCCTTTGCTATGACCATCAATAAGTCTCAGGGCCAAACGCTTAAGCGTGTTGCATTTTTTTTACCTGAGCCTGCATTTGGACACGGTCAACTTTATGTTGCCTGTTCAGGAGTTCGTGAAAGAACGGACGTAAAATTAAAAATAATTGATGGTCCTCTGCAAGGCGAGCTTAAAAATGATGGAAAGATCTACACAAGAAATGTTGTGTACAAAGAGATCTTTGACATGTGAATTAACATTTTATTATTTAAATCACCTTTATTTATTGAGCTAGCGGTGGCTCTTAAGAAATGTACCACCAGTGGTTTCCTTCATTGCACTCTACTTTAAGCAATTAAGCAAGTAGAAGGGGGAAACCTCGTGGGGCAATAAGCAAAGAGGCGTCCTCACCACCTGCCCTGGGTAATTCAGTTTGAATTAGCAGACACCTTTGCACAAATCATTTTGATTACAATTTATAATATCTAGAACAGTGGTCATTTCGTATGACCGCCGGGCTTTCTAGTATATATATATTCCTCGTGGAGAACCGCTCTTCCTCTAGTTTGCTCGTTTTTCTGTTTGACTTTTGGAGGGGGTTTTTTTGTTTGTTTCTTGGCTTCTAAAAGTTCTTTGTATGTTAGAGAGCTTTTAACTAGAAAGTAAATTCCAAATCGTTTCCTCCGAGGTTTGTCTTTTAATTTTGCTTATTTATATTTTCTGTGCAAAAGTTGTGGGTTTTGTTTTTGTTTTTTTAATCTTTTTGTTTGTTGGCGGACACATTAGTCAATATTTTCTCTCCCTGTGTCTTGTTTTTCCCCTCCCAGCCAGGAAGGCCTCTCTGCTTGAGGGAAGGAGTCACCTGTGTTTGCTCCTCGGGTCTGTGGATTGAACTGGGTGCATCCAGACCTCTGACGATGTGGGTGTATTCTTGTGCACGGCGTGAGAAATGGATCTAATTTTATCTTTCTTTCTAAATGAGTATCTACTTGTCCCAACTCCATGACATCTGACAGATCCTGCCTGCGACAGGCAGGGGGCCCGAGGCCGCCCCCTCCCCCCAGCCCCCCACCGTGCACCGCCTTCGCAGCCCGGCTGCATCTGGGTCTCCCTCCCGGGTCACCCGCCGTCTGTCGCAGGTGCCTCTGTTATTAGCGCCGGTTTCCAGCGGAGGAATACGCAGTTTCGTGTCTGGTGAGGCCGGTATCCGCCTCTACACAGTCTAGCCCTTCTATTCTCGCTTGTTTATTTTTCCATGTGACCTTTAATAAAAACCCGAGCCCCATAAAAAAAAAAAAAAAAAAGAAAAAAAGAAAGCTCATTGGAATTTTTATTAGGATCCCGTTAAATTTATACCCTCAGTGAGGGGGAACTGACCTCTTCATCATGTTGGAACGTCCTAACCTTTCTATTTCGGGTTCGTGTGTCTCTCCGCAGTGTTTTATGGTTTCTTTCACACGGGCCATGAATGTCCTTGTGAACTTGTCTGCTGCAGGTTGGGAAGCGGGGGTTCGGCCCCAGCAGGTCCCCTCCCTGCTCTGCCCCTGCCCTCTGACCTCTGTGGCCACTACCAGGGGCCCCGGCCCTCCAGTTTCCCATCATGTTTGGCTGAAGGAAGCCCCCCACCCCTAGTAAAGAAGACAGGACGAGAAGAAAGGGTTTTATTCCCTGGCTTGCGGCCAGCCAGGCCTGGATGGGTGCATGTCTCGGCGAAGGCTGCAGCGAGGTCTCCTCCATGGCTGCCCCGCCCCGCGGGAACAGCCCACACTTCCAGGGTGGAGCCCAGGCCAGGCTGCACCTCAGCAGGCCTGGAGCAGGTGAGCCAGCGAGCCCACGGGACTGCTGACCTTCAGAGCTGGGGGATAATAAATGGGTGTTGTTTGAGCCGCTGAGTTTGTGGTATTGGTTTAGGCAGCCACAGGAAGCGTGCAGTTAACCCTGGAGGGGTACTGGGGGGCAGGGAGCTGGGGCGGGGCTGTTTCCTGAGGCCTAGGTGCTGCAGCCTTGGCAGGAAACTCGGAGTGGGTCATTTTGCCAAGTTCAAGGTGCCTGGGGTGGACTCTGCCCCAGCTGGGCAGGGAGACACCCCCCACCCACATTGCTGCTGAAGGAAACCTGCAGGCCTCCTCCTGCTCTGGTTTCGTGCTCGCTCCTCAGATCCTCACGGTTTACTGGGCAGCGGGGACCAGGTGTGCGGAGCCCCTGCAGCCGCTGCCCCTAGAGGGTGGGCAGCCTCCTCTGCCCCTGCTTCACGCGCCCAGCCTGCGTGGGGCCTGCAGAGGGTCTTATCTGCAGCCCCCCACCCTGCTCCCCCCAGCGCAGGTCAGACACCCTCGCGCCTCCCCGGAGCCCCTGGGACAGCATGTTGGCTTCTCACAGGCGGAGCCCCCAGGCCTCCAGACTCCTAACCGTGTGTCATTATTGCAAAGATCTCTCCAGGGGCGAATGAAATGCTCCAGCTGCCAAATTTCCCGACAAGAGAAATTCTACTTTTGAAGCTTTTATAAAGAGCAAACATCTCACTTTTTTAAAAAAATGTCATTGTCTCTATTTTCTTCAGAGAAGGAACGGAGGATGCAGAGACTCCGTGGGGAGAGACAGGCAGCGCTGGGCCTGAAGCGCGGTTCTGGGAAGGCGTGGGGGGGGGGGGGACACGTACCCCGGCCGGCTCTGGGTGTCCGGAGCACCTCTGCGGTCCCCATCCTACGCCCAGCCGGTCCCACGCGCGCCGTATACGCCCCTGGGGCTTTGACACCCATCAGGCGGGAGGGGGCTGCAGGAGCCAGGTGCCCTGGCCAGAGCTTCAGCATTGTCTTCCCGGGACAGTGCCCACTGCCCCGCCCTGCTCCGGCCAGCCGTCACCCGAGGGGAGCCCTGCGGCCTGGGGCTCCGTCCCACACCCTCAGGAACCCCACCCTGCTGTCCCCGGACTGCAGCAGCATCTCTGCCCAGAGGTCCTTTCAAGGGACGCTGCCAGGAGGGCCGGGGTCGCCCCAGGTAGGCAGGTGTGCCTCCTTCATAGGACACTCCTGTGCACCTACTGTGTGCCCTGCGCCAGGGAAGCGCTCGGTAAGCCGAGCCGTGTTTAACCCTTCCCAGAGGGGGTGAATGTCTCGTGAGAATTTATTCTAAACCTGGGGCTGGGCGCACGTCTGTTGACCCATTTGGCCTTCAGAACAACCCGTCGAGGTCCATCTAATCATCCTGAAGCCACGGATGGGGAGCAGAGGTCCAGAGAGGGTCAGAACTTGCCTGAAGACACACAGCCAGGATGTGGCAGAGCAACATTTCCAGGGCGGTCTGCCTCCTGGGTCACCCTCTTCGCCAAATTGTGTGTACAGGGAACTGACTGCCCATTCAGCCCAGTGTGTCTCCTTCGGAGAGGATCGTCTCGGGCGGGGTCAGGGGGTGGGGTGGGGGGGCGTCGGTCCCACAGTCTCCGGTGTGGGAACATCCCAGCACCTCGAAGGCGGGCATTCCAGCCTCCAGAAACGTCCTCCGTTCTCTGCTTTGACACCTCTGTCCGCAGCCAGCCCCGGGAGACGGCCCTCCTGCTGTGGGGAGGAGGTGTGAGCACAGCCCACGAGTGTTGGAGAAGCACGGGAAAGCTTCCTGGGAAACATCTGCTCTTCTCACGGCTTTGCACACACGTGGCTCCGGGAACCCCCGGGTTCCACACCCAGGCCCGTGCCAGGCCCCCCGCTTGGGGCGGGCTGCATGTTATTCCAGCCCCTGCCTGAGCTGGCCGCCGGCTCGGGGGAAGAACGAGGATGTGTCCCCATCTCTGCTCAGTGCAGGTTGGGACTTCTTTCCTGTCTGGGTCTCCTCAGAGCCCTTCTCTGTCCCTTGTCTGGGCCTGGTGGCAGTCACAGGGACGAGCCCAGGTCCCCAGCCACACTGCCAAGGAGATGGGCCCGGGGCAGGAACCAGCACTGAGACAGCTATTTGACTTCTCGGTTATATTATAATTGCCTCTCTCCGCTCAAAGTGGAAGGCGGGAAACACTGGGCTAAGGGAGCCTGCTGGTTAACCAGATTCTCCTCAATGGGGCAGAATGGCAGAGGGTGGGGAAGGCATGAAGCGGGTGGGAACGGTGAGCTTGTGACCTGGGGCTCCTATTTCTTCCTGAGAACGAGCTCCACAGCGCAGCAGCAGAGGAGAGTGGGCTGTCCTGCTGGCACACTCTCGGTGGCCCTGGGTCAGCCACTGGCCCCACCCTCATTTGCTTCTAGGGTGAAGGGGCCATGGGACCCTCTGAGAGTTGTGTCTCCAGGACGGGGCTCTAGGGCAGCGGTCAGGAACCTTTTTGGCCGAGAGAGCCATGAACGCCACATATTTTAAAATGTAATTCCGTGAGAGCCATACAATATGTTTAACACTAAACACAAGTAAATGTGTGCATTTTATGTAAGACCAACACTTTTAAAGTACAGTAAGTCTCTGAATTCTTTTTAATAACGTTGTTATGCTGTTGCTAACCAACGATGAATAAAGTACTTCTTACCATTAATGCGATTTCTGGTGCTGCATGGTTTTGCTGATGGCTTTGCAGTCTGGTTGATACGTGGTGAGGTTAAGCTTCATGCAGGTGTTGAGACTTCCATCTGTTAAACGTGATCGTAGGTTGGTCTTAACGTTCTTTAGAGGTGAGAAAGACTGCTCACATGCATACGTAGAGCCAAACATTGTCAGTACAGCAGTACTCACACGCTGCAGTGTGTGGTATGTGACGGGAAGCTCGTTCCAAGTTTTGACAAGCAGCTGGTCCGCAGGTTGAAGTTTTTCATTTCTCCCCACTTGTGTTTGCTCGCCAACTCTGCTTGCTGTTGTGCAAGTCTTTCCAAATCTTCATTCAGTGACTTGAACTTATTCATCTATATGTCTGAGGCCTTCAGATCAGCAGCTTGTAGCTCAGAATCTCTGATGGAAACACCGGGGATGTAACTCAGGTCGGTATTGTCCACTGCACACTCATGTGGATGGGTGATGAACTTAAAAAGATGAGTGTGCTCACAAAATTCTCCAAAGCGTGTTTGTTTTTTTTGTATTTTTCCGAAGCTGGAAACGGGGAGAGACAGTCAGACAGACTCCCGCATGCGCCCTACCGGGATCCACCCGGCACGCCCACCAGGGGTGACGCTCTGCCCACCAGGGGGCGATGCTCTGCCCCTCCGGGGCGTCGCTCAGAGCCACTCCAGCGCCTGGGGCAGAGGCCAAGGAGCCATCCCCAGCGCCCGGGCCATCCCTGCTCCCATGGAGCCTTGGCTGCGGGAGGGGAAGAGAGAGACAGAGAGGAAGGGGCGGGTGGAGAAGCAAATGGGCGCCTCTCCTATGTGCCCTGGCCAGGAATCCAACCCGGGTCCCCCGCACGCCAAGCCGACGCTCTACCACTGAGCCAACCGGCCAGGGTCCAAAGCGTGCTTTGAATGACAGCAGGAGATGAAATGTGAAGCCCGCTAGCTGCTGGAGATCAAGATGTTGAGCAGGGTCACTTGCTGTGCATGCATCTTTAAACTCTCCCAGTTTTTCAAAGTGTAGTAAACGACCTGTTTCAATGTCAGCGATAAAGAGTTCCAGCTTGTTTTCAAATGCAAACACTGCTTGTTGAAGGGATAAGACGGTATTTCCAACGCCTTGCATTTTCACATTGAGCTGGTTCAGATGTTCAGTCATGTCCACGAGATAGTAGAACTTCAGGAGCCACTCAATATTAGCTAATTCAGGATGCTCGATGTATTTCATTTCAAGAAAAGTCTGGATTTCGCTCAGACAAGCCACGAAACGGCTGAGCACCTTCCCTCTTGACAACCAGCACACATTGCTGTGCAGAAGCAGACCAGGATAATTATTCCCAACTTCATCCAGCAGTGTTTTAAACTGGCAATCATTTAAAGCTCAGGCAACAATAAAGTTGACCACCTGAATGACCAGCAACATCACCTCACCAAGCTGCTCACCACACATCTGAGCACAAAGCACCTCCTGATGTAGGATGCAGTGAAAACTTAGGATGGGTCTCTTTTCAAATTCACAAAGAAGTGCTACAAATCCTCTGTTTTTCCCCACCATGCACGGAGCACCATCAGTACACACCAAAATAAGTTTATCCATCGGTAGATTTTTTTCTTTAGCAAACTCAGTGAAAGACTTGAATAAATCCTCCCCTCTTGTTGTCTCTTTCATAGGCAAAACAGCAAGACTTTCCTCACGTAGTGTGTCACCGACAGCATACCTTGCAATTATGCTGAACTGGGATAAATAACTTACATCTGTTGACTCATCCAAAGCGAGAGAAAAGAATGGTGCTGCATTTATGTCCTTCACTTGTGTTGCCTCAGTTTGATTTGCCATCATGATGGTATGATTGTGAACAGTTCTTGCCGACAGAGGCATGTCTTTTATTCATTTGATTATCTTGTCTTTATCCGAAAAGTTGTCAAAAAGTTCATTGGCAACATCAAGCATGAATGTTTTGGCATACTCCCCATCTGTGAATGGCTTTCCGTTTCTCACAATTGCTAAAGCACCAGCAAAGCTAGCCGAATTCCAGTCACCTTGTTGGGTCCAAACACGGAGTTGCTGCTGACTAGTTTGCACTCTGCACAGTAGCCCTTGACATGCTTTCTTCCTGCTGTCCCCCGCTGGATATTTTGATGCAAATATAGTATGGTGTGTGTCAAAGTGCCACTTTATATTTGACTGTTTCATTGATCCAGGTGGCGGGTTTCTCAGTGTCCCAGGGTGTCCACATCACCAGCATCAGCACCAGTGGGAACGTGAACAGGGCTGGCTGCACTCCAAATCCCGAGAAGTAGGGACAGGACCCCCCCATGTGGGGGCCGCTGGGGGTCTCGGTGTGCAGTGAGCCCTGGCTGCTGGGGAGGATCTGGGCTGAGGATGGTGGGGGCAGCATGTCCTGTGAGCCCCACTCTCGGGAATGCGGGCGAGCAGGAGGGAACCAGGAGGGGGGGCGGGGGTGGCCAAGGACCCAGAGAACCCTCACTCGTTTTGTTGAGGGAGGAGTGTCTGTATGTGCTGGTCCTCAGGGACCACAGCAACACAGGGGTGGGGCTGTGGACTCTGACGTGGGGACAGGGAAGGGACCTCAGAGGGGTGGGGCTGTGGACTCTGACGTGGGGACAGGGAAGGGACCTCAGAGGGGTGGGGCTGTGGACCCTGACGTGGGGACAGGGAAGGGACCTCAGAGGGGTGGGGCTGTGGACTCTGACGTGGGGACAGGGAAGGGACCTCAGAGGGGTGGGGCTGTGGACTCTGACGTGGGGACAGGGAAGGGACCTCAGAGGGGTGGGGCTGTGGACTCTGACGTGGGGACAGGGAAGGGACCTCAGAGGGGTGGGGCTGTGGACTCTGACGTGGGGACAGGGAAGGAACAGCAGAGGGGTGGGGCTGTGGACTCTGACGTGGGGACAGGGAAGGGACCTCAGAGGGGTGGGGCTGTGGACTCTGACGTGGGGACAGGGAAGGGACGCAACGTTGAGTAGGAGGGGGCAGTTTGAAAGGAGGCAGACAGGAAGTCGGGTCCCTGGAGCTGCAGGCGGAGGAGAGTGTGTGGCTCTGGGGGCTGAGATAACCCCCCCAGGCCACCCTATGGGAACCCACCTCGTGGGCCTTCTCCGCTCTGCAAGCTTCAGGCCCAGTGGGGGGGCTGAGCCTTCAGGGCGTCAACCGTTGAGCTTCCTGCTTCACAGGAGAAACAGGAGGAAGGGTGTTGCTTAAACACACGTCCACCGTGAAATCCCCGCGCCTCGGATGTCCATCTGCAGCCCCGTTCTCCCAACAGCGCGTCGTGGACGTCAGCCTGGGAGTGACCCTGACCCCGGGGCAGCGTGACCCTGACCCCGGGGCAGCGCCAGGGTGGGAAAACTCAGTGCGGGGTCCGCATCTCCCGCCCCTGAGGCCTTTCCGACATCGGAGGGTCAGTTTTCCAGGGTGCCTTTCCTGGGGTCTTATGCCCTTCTCCTTTGAAAGCAGTTTCACTGAGGGCAAAGTCTTAGGTGAGGTTCCACAGCTATCGAAGTGTAAGGGACGAAACCAGCCAACACACAAGGAGGCTTTCTCCAGAACTGACCGCGGGAGGACAGGGAGGTGTCGCAGAGCCACGGAGTCACGGGTGGGTTCTGTGGCCTCGGGAGACAGCAGAGCCATGCCCCAGTCATGGGTCCCCGCCGCGAGGGGAGTGGCCAGTACACACTAACGAGTGGCGTGTGAGCTGTGAGTGCGCAGACAGATGGACGGGTGGATGGATGAGGCTGGGGAAAGGGAGCCTGTTCACCCGCAGGGACCGTGCTGGCGTTGCGCGTTCAGAGGCATCAGCGAGGACTGAGACGCCCAAGCCTCCCCAGCCCGTCGGGGTCTCTCGCCGGCTGTGGCCTGAGTCAGCGGGGACAAGGCTCGTGTGACTGGTGTCTGTCATCCTGCCCCCGGCCAACGTCACTCAAGCAGCGCATGGACTGGAAAGAGTCACGGCACCCCGGAAGAGCTTGGGGCAGCTCTCATCTCCCCGTGAAACGACAGATGGGGTTCCGGAAGCCAGCTGAGGAACGCTGACCAACTCGGTATCCCCAGCCGCCTGTGAGAACGGTGAGGACGGCCACCCCACAGGGGCCGGAGGGGCGTAGGACCGGCATGCAGCCAGAGGCTGAGCCCCACAGGGGCCGGAGGGGCGTAGGACCGGCATGCAGCCAGCGGCTGAGCCCCGCAGGGGCCGGAGGGGCATAGGACCGGCATGCAGCCAGAGGCTGAGCCCCACAGGGGCCGGAGGGGCGTAGGACCGGCATGCAGCCAGAGGCTGAGCCCCACAGGGGCCGGAGGGGCGTAGGACCAGCATGCAGCCAGAGGCTGAGCCCCACAGGGGCCGGAGGGGTGCAGGACCAGCATGCAGCCAGCGGCTGAGCCCCACAGGGGCCGGAGGGGCGTAGGACCAGCATGCAGCCAGAGGCTGAGCCCCACAGGGGCTGGAGGGGTGCAGGACCAGCGTGCAGCCAGCGGCTGAGCCCCACAGGGGCCGGAGGGGCGTAGGACCGGCATGCAGCCAGCGGCTGCTCAGGGTCCCTCCTCGGGGGAGGGGCGGGGTCTGGAGCAGAGGGAGGGCACTGCCCGCTAGGGATGACCCACAGGCTTTTGTGGCCCGAGGCTGCTTGCCCTCGAGGAAGGTTCCAGCAGATCTGGGGGCTGTCTGCTCCCCACAGACCATCCGTCTGGTTGACTGGGAGGAGAGGGTGGGGGTGGGGCAGTCTCACTGAGGTTCCATGCTGGCCGGAAGGACCCCACAGCCCGTGGGTGGGCCCACGTGGGTGAGAAGCCCAGCGGGGTCACATGGCCTCGGGGAACGTGCCTTTCTGGTGTCATTACGACTTATTTATCACCTGGGAAAACAAGAGGCGGAAGGCACAGCCGCTGGTTTAGGGCCGAGGTGGGGGGGCGTTTTGACTTAAGCTGCCCCCGCCCTCCAACCCGGGCAGCTCTCTGTGGGCTGTGCTGGACTCTGCCTTCCGGGGGCTGCTGTTCACGAGCAGCCCTGGCGAGCCCTCGGGGCGTGCCCCGAGGCATGTTCACGAGCAGCCCTGGCGAGCCCACAGGACGGGACGGGCCCCCTGAGGCCTGTTCACGAGCAGCCCTGGCGAGCCCACGGGACGGGGCGTGCCCCCTGAGGCATGTTCACGAGCAGCCCTGGCGAGCCCACAGGACGGGCCCCCTGAGGCCTGTTCACGAGCAGCCCTGGCGAGCCCATGGGACGGGGCGTGCCCCCTGAGGCCTGTTCACGAGCAGCCCTGGCGAGTCCACGGGACGTGCCCCCTGAGGCATGTTCACGAGCAGCCCTGGCGAACCCATGGGGCGTGCCCCCTGAGGCAAAGCGTCCCGGCAGGCAGCCCTGTCTTGCAGCTCCCCGGGCCGGGACCCCAGCCAAGGCAGATTGGGGCTGTTGGGAGAATGCATCCCCTACTCCCATGGGGGGACAGCGTGTGGTCATGGACACTGAAGAAGCCCTGGTCAAGCGGGCATTGCCATTCCACAGGCTCCTCTCTGTGGCCTCGGCCCAATGCCCTAAGCTCTCTGTGCCTCAGTTTCCTCCCCAAACAACGAACGTCAGCACGGCAGTGTGGGTGACATTTCCTCAAGGCACAGAAAGTGTCGCCTCCCCTTTGACCTCCGAGCCCTGCCAAGCAGCCCTGTCAGACGGCCGGACCCAGAGCTGTCTGTCATCTCCCAGGTCAGTGTCCACACCCGAAACGCCAGCGGCTGGTCAGCTGTGATTCTGACCCATCGTAACGTTCACAGAAGTGCTCATGGCTCCCCTGCTCCTGCCGTCTTCATTAATTGCGTCCAATTCATTCTTGACGCGTACACTGTGGCCTAGAACCCTTCCTGAAGTGTCTGCCCACTGGTGGGACCGGTGCCTCCCGGGTGGCTCAGGCAGGTGTCGTTGCTCTGTCCTGTTTGTGGCGTCCTGCCAGCACCTCGGTGGAAGCCGGGGTTCCCAACGTTGTCCCCGAATCGGCGATGACCTGCTCCCAGGGCCGGGAAGACGAGCAAATGACAAGAGCGTGTGTGCGGCTGCATGCCTCTCCGGTTTCATCCTTGCCAAAACCCAGCCGGGAAGGTTCTTTCCTCTGTGATCAATGAGGAAACCGAGGCTCAGAAAAGTGCTGTCCTAAGACTAACCGCTGTCCCCTCCTCCCTCCTTCCCTCCTTCCCTCCCTCCCTCCCTCCTCAGCCCTGTCCCTGTCCCCACCACCAGTTCTGCACCCTTCAGCCCATCCTGTCGGGCAGGAGGTCCCCAGCTTCCTAGAGTGCAAAGGAGGCCGTTTCCTTGGCAACGGGGTCCTTCTGCCTCCCTGGGTGGGGCCGGTGTCATCCTGAGACCCCCCCCCCTTCTGGGGGCCGTGGGCGGAATTTCTAGCTCAAGAACAATTCTTTAAAAGCACCCAGGCGGCTTAGTTCAACCTCCTAAAATAATTGCAGTCAAGCAATTACCCCCTTTTTAAAGGTGTTTGGAGGTGTGGTAATCCAGGCTCCCTTTTTTTTTTTTTTTTTTTCGTGATAAAAGCAAGTCCCCTTTGTGCCGCGGAGCCTGGGGGGCTTCACCCCAGGTGCTCCCCAGGACACAGTGGGTGGCCCTGTCCCGTGCCCAGCTCCCCTCCTCTGCTCCTGCCTCCCACACCCCGCAGGAGGAGAACTCGGAGCCGGAGGACGGGACGGGAGGGGGAGCGGAGGGTGGGAGGCAGTCAGCACTTCCCGACTCCCAGCAGAGGAGAGGGCAAGTCTGCAGAGCAGGCACTTTCTCCGAGTGACTGCTGCCCAAAGCCAAGCCTGGCACGCAGGGCAGCCCCATCCGGCTCCAGCCCTTCGGCCAAGCTGCCCTCCACAGCCAGGGGCAGCCCCGACGCACAGGTCCCCGGGCACTGATGCCTGCCCGGGGCAAGGGAGCCCTGTGGACACACAGCTGCCTCACCCTCACCATCCCAGCCTGTGTCCCCCTGTCTGCCCTTCTCTGCTTCCCCGTGAAGCACCCCTGTGCTGACATTCAGGCTCCGAGACCAGTCACGGCAGCCTTGCCCCCCAGGGAGCGCCAGTGTGTAGACAGACACACGGCCATGGCCACACGCCTGTTGAGGGTTGTGATGGGAGGTCAGGCACACAGGATTCCAAGGGGCCGCCTGCCGATCACTGTCCTGGTGACCCCGGGGATCTTCAGAGAGGAGGCAGGTAGAACGTCAGGTTTCTGTCTTGGCCAAGACCCCTTCTTGCCCTCTGAGCACCGTCATGGTGCCGGCCTGGCCCCAGGCCTGGCTTTGGCCATTGGCATGGGGGTAGAAATGCCCGTGCGTACATTCTGGGCCCAGGCCTTGAGACACGGCACACGCTTCTGCCGTCTCTCTGGGGGCTCCCGGTCTCCGCCACGAGAAGGACACACTGCCCCTGAACGGAGGGACCCAGGGAGCAGAGCTGAAGTGACCCCACACCTGGGGCTGGGCCCGGCTGCACACAGCTCAGAGAGCCACGCCCAAGCCGACTGTAGACTCACGAGCAAGAAATAAACACTTTCTGTTGTAAGCAACCGAGTCATGACAATTCATTTAAGGGCATGATGGTGACTTGAGCATCCTCATGCAAGGGAATGCTTGCTCTGGGCCTTGAAACCCAGCAGAGGGTGGGTGGGTGGGCAGAGGAGGGCACCCCAGACAGGGAAGCTGTGTGCTGGCTGGAGACCCACCTGCGCTCTGCCCACTCTGCCAGCTGCTGCTCCAATCTGAGACGCCCTGGAAGCTTCTCCTTGCTCCTGCGATCCCAGGTGCCCAGGGACGGGGGCATCCTCCGGGTCGGCCAAGAGGGGGTGGGAGATGCACCCAGATGGGAGAGTTATTCCACCAGCCCCAACCCCACCCGCTCAGCTCTGCTGAGCCCCCCCCTCTGAGCCCGTCTCTTCCCTAAAGACTGGGAGGGGTTGGCCCCTGCAGTCTCCCCATGAGGAGTGTGGGCTGCAGCCCAGATGACCCTGGGTTCTCCGCCCAGCCTCCGCCCGATTCCCCCCTGCCAGCCTCCACCTCTGTGTCCTTGCCCGTGGTGATTCCTGCACCTGGGCCTTCCCGTCCCACGGCCGCCTCTGCCTGTGACGTCCTCTTCCTCAGAAGCGAGTTCTCCTGCCACTTCTTGTAGGATGGCTCTTCAACTGTCCAGCAGCAGCCTCTCGCTCTGATGAGCAGCCTTCCACCTCTGTCCAAGAGCCTCTGGTAGAATCGGGCGTCGGTCCCTGTGCCTGTCCCTTACTGTGACCTGACAGCTCGGAGGGGCTCGGACTCGGCGTGAGCCTGGACCGCCGGGGCGCGTGCAGGACGCAGACTCCCAGGTGACCGCTCCGGAGAACGGGTCTCACTGGTCCCGGGGAGGGGCCGTGGGCCCTGTGTTTCTGCAGCTGCCCACCTGGAGAGGCAGCACCTCAGGCAGCCAGGAGGGCCTGTGTCCCACCCCCTGTACCAAGCAGGGGCCTGGAGCTGCTGGTCTGATGACGCTGGCCTCCCTACCCCCAGAGCCCTGCCTGCGGGACATTCCGTGCTGCCAGCCTTGGGCATGAAGAAAAACGGGCTCTTTCCCCCTTTAAAAAAAGCAATCCAGTTTGGCTCCATCCCTGGGCGAAATGACTTCGCTGTCCCAGGCAGATGGGACTCAGAGGCCTCAGGGAGCCTCCCCTCTCTCCCGGTTTCCTGTCCCCCAGCCCTGCCGAGCCCAGCCCCCAGAGGGCACTGACAATGGCAGAGCTTCCTCCCCCAGGCCACTGCCATTCTTCAAGAGCCCACAGGCCAAATGCAGCCTCTTCCCCTGGACCCACAAACCCTGTGTGATTGCATGGGTCCCCCACCCATCGACCTCGGGGCCAGGGCCAACCCTTGGGTGATCAGGAAAGGTTAGCGACCTTTTCTTCCCCAGCCCCCACCCCAACCAGAGCCTAGGGATCCCCAGACCGGTGCCGGTGAGCCCCCACCCAAGACCAGGACACGGGGCCACCCTCAGGCTGTGCCGGCCCCGAGGCAGCTTCTCCGGTGAGCTGGAGAGCTGCTGGCTGCAAAGAGGGCCCAGGTTTCCTTGCCCTGAGCTTGTAAACACGCAGGAGACGTGGGAGCTGGGCCTGAAGAACAGAACTTGGTTCTGCAACAGGAAACTCAGTCCCTAGCCACGCCCTTGTTCCACCACTCTGTGGCTCTCCACCCCGTGAGCGTGAGTGGAAATCTGACGCCTCAGAAGCGAGACCTTTCGCTCCCGGGGCTCAGACGGAAAAGGCCTGAATCATTACCCAACAGATGAACCCCCAGTTAACCAGCTCATCTCAAAAGAGGGGGGAATGCAGAGGCAGACACTCACGCTGCTCCGCCCTGTGTTTACACAGTGCTTTTAACAGTGGAGGGGTATTTATACCCACGCACTCGCATTGAAACCCGGAGTCTAACAATGCGTCCAGAGCCGCCGCTCGCTGAGTTAGTAAGGAAAGCACCAATTTCTCAGAGAAATCAACCCTTCTTAACTCGGCTGTAAACTGAGAATATACATTTAATTACTTTGAGCCATGACATTTCCAGAACATTCTTATTTTATTTCTTACAGGGGGGGAGCAAAGCTAAAAATTCTAGCTCACAAATTTGTTTTCCTTGCTCCCGCCTTCAAATGGGCTCTGTCCTCATCCACTCACTCTCAACTATCTCTTGCATGCGTGTGCGTGTGTGTGCGTGTGTGCGTGTGTGTGCGTGTGTGCGCGCGCATGTGTGCGCGTGTGTGCATGTGTGTGCGTGTGTGCATGTGTGTGCGTGTGTGCATGTGTGTGCGAGCACTGTGTGCTGTGTCCTGGGCACCACATCGGCCCCAGGGATGCAGGTTAACAGAAAAATCACCCGCGATTCGTTTACATTTACTGTCCTGTTGCAAAACCGTAGGAAAGACCAGAGAAGTGTGAGAGGTGCTGAAACCCGTCACAGGGCTGGAAAGCATGAGGGGTGGTGTCCTCCGAGGACCCCCAAGCCCGCAGAACAAGGGGCGCTGCACTGAGGAAGGCTGCAGGCAGCTCTGGCAGTCGGTGCCCAGCACGGGCACAGCAGGACAGGAGAGGGAACAACCAGTGCGAAGACCCAGAGGTCAGCAGAGGCCCTGTGGGTCTGGGGACAGCAGGTGCAGGGCGAGGGTGGCTGCAATGGCGGCGGCTCAGGGAGGCTCGGATGCCTTGTCACCTGCTAGGGCGTGCTGGCTGTGAGCCGTAGGGGAGGCAGCACGGGCTTTTCAGCAGGTAGGGAGCTACTGAAGTGAGTGATTTTCTTTCTCCAAGATGAGCGAGGCTTTACAGAGGCCATCTATGTTGGCAGTAAAAAAAAAAAAAATTTTTTTTCAGATAATCTGGCGAAAGATAAAGAAGAAAGTGGGAGTCACGCTCCATCTCAGCACCAGAAATAAGCATCACCGTTGACTCTGACGGACACTCACCTGCGGACGTGCCCGCCGGTCCCTTTGTGCAAACGGACGTGCACGCCCCCGGATGCCCGCCACCCGCTGGTCCGCCTTGGATGGCTCAGCACAGCGGTGGACAGAGAGTGCCCGCCACTCAGAATGACACGGTGCTCCTGGGAAGGGAGGACCAGACGCAGGGGCGTGGAGGCTGCAGGAACACGTTTGGGTCTATCCGGCTTGTCGGTATCACAAACGACACTGCAGTGACCACCGTTCCTGCACAGAACCTGCGGGGACAGAGGGCGGGGTCGGCCACAAGCTCTGCCTCTGCTTCCTGGCAGGATTACACGCGTGTGCCACAGGACCCGACCCACGCGTGATGGACAGCCCCGGCAGGATTACACGCGTGTGCCACAGGACCCGACCCACGCGTGATGGACAGCCCCGGCAGGATTACACGCGTGTGCCACAGGACCCGACCCACGCGTGATGGACAGCCCCGGCAGGATTACACGCGTGTGCCACAGGACCCGACCCACGCGTGATGGACAGCCCCGGCATGATTACACGCGTGTGCCACAGGACCCGACCCACGCGTGATGGACAGCCCCGGCAGGATTACACGCGTGTGCCACAGGACCCGACCCACGCGTGATGGACAGCCCCGGCAGGATTACACGCGTGTGCCACAGGACCCGACCCACGCGTGATGGACAGCCCCGGCATGATTACACACGTGTGCCACAGGACCCGACCCACGCGTGATGGACAGCCCCGGCATGATTACACGCGTGTGCCACAGGACCCGACCCACGCGTGATGGACAGCCCCGGCATGATTACACGCGTGTGCCACAGGACCCGACCCACGCGTGATGGACAGCCCCGGCAGGATTACACACGTGTGCCACAGGACCCGACCCACGCGTGATGGACAGCCCCGGCATGATTACACGCATGTGCCACAGGACCCGACCCACACGTGATGGACAGCCGCAGACCACTCACGTTAAAGAGGGAGGAAACGAAAGAGGAAGAAGCTTTCAGAGAAAGAGAGACACCTTCGAAGAGAAAGAGCAGATAACATGTCCCCAAAGGGGGAACACGGCCCCAGAAGAATGAACTTTCAAGCCTCTTAGTTAGATAGGAGGAGAAAGCCAGGACCCAGAGTGGAGAGAGAATAGGGTTCAGCGGGAGAGAAACAGGGGCGAGGCAGGAGACGTGGGGTGGGGGGCTGCGAGGAGTAATAACACAGAATGTTTAAGGGCCCTCGGAAGAGGGGACCGGGAGTGGAGGCAGGCCTCGGGGAAACCACTCCAACACAGGCCCACGGGCCCCAGAACCAAGACCGTCCACCGGACTCATGGGGCCCCTACATGCCCAGCAGAAGCACAGGGCTGAGCCACTCAGTGTCCCTTCGTGACATTTCACAGCACGGGGAACACCGTTTCCCAAAGAAAAAGACGTGGGCCCCAGGGCAGGACCAGGACTCGGAGTAGATTCGAACTTCCCAGTGGCCACCCCGGGAGGTGGGACAGAGTGGAGCGTCGATGGCCTGGCCAAGAAGGTTCGTGCCCACCCAGAGTTCCACACCCAGTTCTGCGGCCCGCCCCGTGGTGTGGAAGTGGGGATTCTCAGCCCCTGCACCTCGGCACAGGACACAGAGGGCCAGAGCCGTCCTGGCAGCAGCTCAGAAGGAAGGGGTGACCGTCTATGACATTCCCTTCGGTGGGAACCTGCAGTTTACTACAAATGCAGAGTCCCAGGCCCCAACCCCAGCAATTCTGAGCCAGGGGCCTGGAGCAGGCCCAGGGGTCTACACTGCATTATATCTGTGTTCAAAATTACTGTGGCTCGAGAACCTCTTCTGAGCCACGGCCAGCTCTTCCCGGCCTGTGGCACCCTGCCTCCCCCTGCCCTAGGGCCGCCAACCCAGGACTTGTATTTATGAACCCCATGCTTGCTGGCTTCTTTCCCTGGAAGTCATGTGAGGATCCATGTGTGAATTCAGGGTGGGCTCGTGGCTGCACAGGAGTCACTCCACCCCTGCCCCAGTCACACACACAGGCACACGCAGGCACATGCTCACACTCATGTGCTCACATGCATACAAGCACACACTCACAGGTGTGCACATTCTCACATGCACACACAGACACATGCTCATACATACTCACATACCTGTGCACATGCTCACATACACACACTCACAATCATGTGCACATGTGTATATTGGCTCACACATTCACACACTCACATGCATATACATTTACATGTGTGTACACACTCACACATTGGTACATATATTTATATACACATTCACACACTCACATCCACCCATCTGTCCACCCACCCACCCATCCACTCATCCCCACCCACCCACCCACTCATCCCCATCCACCCACCCACCCACCCATCCACCCACCCATCCACCCATCCACCCTTCCATCCACCCATCCACCCATCCACCCATCCATCCATCCATCCATCCACCCATCCACCCACCCATCCACTCATCCCCATCCACCCATCCACCCACCCGTCCACCTATCCACCCACCCATCCACCCATCCACCCACCCACCCACCCATCCACCCACCCACCCATCCACTCATCCCCATCCACCCGTCCACCCACCCACCCATCCACTCATCCCCATCCACCCGTCCACCCACCCACCCGTCCACCCATCCACCCTTCCATTGAACAAACGACCCTGGAGCTTCCGCTGTGGGCCAGGCCCTGTGTGTGTTCGGGGAAGGGGCGAGCCAGCCTGACAGGCCCCGCCCGGGGAGCTGACTTCCGCTGTGGGCCAGGCCCTGTGTGTGTTCAGGGAAGGGGCGAGCCAGCCTGACAGGCCCCGCCCGGGGAGCTGACCTCGAGGATGGGGAGGGAGCAGACAGAGACCTGAAGAGCAGCAGGTGCGAAGGACGGCTGTTCTTCACCTGGTGGTGTCTCTGTTCCTGCCCTTCCTGCCAGAACGAATGGTGCCCAGACCCCCCGGGCATGTGCCTGTGCCCAGCTGCGGGGCAGTGCCTAGCTCTGGGCAGGGGGCCCAAAGCCTGCCCAGGCCAACAGCACTCTGTGGGCCCAGGAAACCAGTGGTTCTGCATGCCACACCGGTGGGCAGACAGCGGTGATTCCCACCATCAAGTGCTTCTCTGACACGCCTTTCTTCATTCTTCTCTCAGACGTGGAACCACTGGGAGGTGGGCTCCTGATCGGGCAGTGACAGGGACCTTGGGGAAGCCTGCTGGGAGGGGCTGACAAGACAAGAACACGCTGACCTCTGAGACAGGAGCCACCTCTCCTGAGGACCCCGACTGGACCCCCCACAGATGTGGAGGGACTGCAGGAAACCTGGATTCTTCAGAAAGAACCCCTGGGGGGCGATGGGAGGGGCGCTGCCGCTGAGGAGCCAGCGCTGGGGCCTGGCAGTGCCGCCAGGCAGGGGACGGGCAGGCCCTACTCCTCCGCCCGGTGACCTTGGACACTCCCCTCCCCGAGCCTCAGCCTCGGGACCCACCCAAGGTGGGGCAGCCATCACCGTCCTCACGGTGAGTTGTTAGCCCACAGGGCTTCCTGCCCCCTGATGTCTCGGCGGCCCACTCTAGACCTCCAGTCCCACCAACAAGGGAGACTGGAGCCTCCCCTGTGCGTCCTGCTCACATTGCACCAGTGAGAACTTGACCGGAAGGGGTGCCCTTCAACTGTGACCCCCCTCCATGCCTCAGCATGGCGGGAAACTGAGGCATCTCCAACCCCACCCACGGCGTGCTCTGGCAAACGGGGGAGACGAGAGGCTGGTGACCATGGAAACCCAGCTGCTGTGGGCTCAGATTCCCGGGGGGACCCACGGGAACTGAGCAGGGAGGGGGCGGGGAGGACAGGCTAATCAGAGGAGGGTCCTCCGTCCAACGGGTCACACACAAGGTTCCAGAGTCTGGACAGGTTGTCTCCCGGCCTGTGCTTCCCGGAGCTGTGGTGCCCGGCCCTGACCTGGTTCTTTATTCCCTGGGTGCCCACTGTGGCCTGAGGATGGCTCTGATTCCCCTGAGCGCCCCTATGCCTATGCCGGGCGCACAGTGGGTCCATGTTTATGGGCAGTGATGGAGGCGGCTGCTCAGATCTCCCTCAACGAACCACCTGCTCAGAGAAGCCCCAGCTGCCACCTGCAGGACTTGCTTCAGCTTCCGAGCCAGCTCCACTCGCCCGCCTGGGGGCCCCGGCAACGACCACGCCTGGCGGGAACGAGACTGCCATCTCCAGCGCTGGCACCTCTGCAGGGGCCGGTACCCGGGAGCAGCTGCGGGCGGCCAGGACTTTCCCAGAGTCTGAGGCCCTCCGACCCCTTCCCTGTCCCCCCTCCCTCTCACGGGGGCCAGCTGGCGGCCACTTGCAGGCTGTCCCTGACCACAGCCGCCTCGTTGGATGTGGCTCACGGGGGGCCGTGGTCCTGCTGACATTTAGGGACAGCACCCCTTGTTGTCCCTGCTTACCGGACCCCGTTCTTCCTTCCAGGGATGTTTGCTCGGCCTGAGACCAGAGGGGGTCTAGGTGCATAGGGACCTGTCCTCCCACGCACCAGGCCTGGCTCACGGTGGACGGACGCACAGGAGGTGCCCAGGAGGCACCCGCAGCAGTGCCTGCTCCCTCCATGCTCCTGGTCCTCGTGTGTAAGACAGGGACCATGATAGTCCCATAGTGTGGCTTTTCTGAGGACTAATACACATGGAAGCTTCCAGAACTGTGTCTGACACATGTCAGGCCCCCCAGGAGAGTTACGTGTCCTTATTGACCCGGTAAGTAAGAAAGTGAGTCATTGAGATGCCGTCTCATTTCCTCCATGCGACACAGGGGTGGGGGGAGCTGTGTGATCGCCCTCTCCCTGCTCGGCGAGCTGTCAGGCTGACTCTTCCGGATTCATCGGTAGGGTTCCCTTAATTGTATCCGCCACGACTGAAGACCTTCCAACAGAAAGTGGAAGCCTCCCAGCCCTTCCCAATCAGCCGGACTTCTGGGAGAGCTGGACATACAGCTCCCCTCCCACCAGCTGGCCTGCAGGAATGCTGCTGGGTCACCCAACACACCCTCCTTCTTCCAATCTGCTACAGCCCATGGTGGGGGGTGGGGGTGGCGTTATTATCCCATTTGAGAGTCCATGTAATGGGGCTCAGAGAGGTGAGGACGCATGCCCAACGTCACGCAGCTTGGAAGCGAGAACATGTGGACCAAGGACTGGTGGATCTGACTTCCAAGCAGGCTCTGTCCCCAGCATCGCGGGGGTGGGAAGGGGCTGCGGATTGTGTGCCTGCCACAGTATCCCGGGAGTTAGCACAAGTTAATTAGCACCGAAAGCAGCAATTATGCACACACCCTGGGGTGAGGGACTTGGTTGACTAGGAATTCAGGTCAAGGCAACCGGGGATGCGTCTGGGCCTCCTTCCCTTGGAGGGGTGCCCACCTGCACCACGGGGGCCTGGCTTTGCCTCCTCCCAACCTGGGCACATGATTCTGGCTGCTCCTGGGTGTCTGGGATGTGGCATCCTGACCACGACCTTCAGCTCTCCCCTACCAGCCAAGGGGCTCTGTTCCCGCCCGGGGTAGACAAAGTATCATTATTCCCGCTGCAAAGGAGAGGAAACAGCTCCCTCCCTCCCTCCTCCACCGCCCAAGCTCTTAGCCGCCCTTCCTTCCCAGAGAGCCTGCGTTAGTGCAGACTCCCCTCCTTCTCACACCCCTCTGCCTGCGCCTGAAAGGGAGATGGTGGAGGAGGAGCCCCCTGCCACACGCCTCTAGGTCCTTCTTAGCACAAAGCAGCATTGCTGGGGTGCAGCCTGGCTTCCTAGACTGCTGATGTGATCAAAAGTGGTCGAGAGTCGTTACTGTGCCCACAAGACGAGCCCCGTTATAGCCGTGACCTTGACCCAATGGTTCCTACCGTACCGTCACCCCAGCCCAGTTCCAGGCACGGATGGGTGGGGCCTCAGCACCCTTGCTAAGAACATACCGTAGACCAGGGGTCCCCAAACTTTTTACACAGGGGGCCAGTTCACTGTTCCTCAGACCGTTGGAGGGCCGGACTATAAAAAAACTATGAACAAATCCCTATGCACACTACACATATCTTATTTTAAAGTAAAAAAACAAAATGGGAATGAATACAATATTTAAAATAGAGAACAAGTAAATTTAAATCAACAAACTGACCAGTATTTCAATGGGAACTATGCTCCTCTCACTGACCACCAATGAAAGAGGTGCCCCTTCCGGGTGTGCGGTGGGGGCTGGATAAATGGCCTCAGGGGGCTGCATGCGGCCCGCGGGCGGTAGTTTGGGGACCCCTGCCATAGACGGAAACCTTAGGGCAGGCGCGGCGAACGCTTCTATGTGCCGAGCAGCCGGCCCAGGCTCCTTCCACAACAAACTCCATTTTCATCCTGGAATTCAGTGATGGCGGTGACGGCCTCCACCCCGGCTGATGCCAACAGCGAAACCCCTGGAGCCCGAGTCCCCACTGGGATCAGTGCCCCCACTTACGGACAGGGCTGCTCGGTGGATGTCTGGGGGTGGATCCCGGTCCTCCCAGCACATGGGCAGTGCGGATGGTTTGAGCTTTGACTTTGCTCTTGAACGTGGGAATTCTGTGACGGGAAACCAGGGACCTAAACAGGCCTGGTGGAGGGGGGTGGGGCACGCAGGGAATCCTGCCTGGCGTCTGAACTGAGTCTCCCCCGGAGGAGGCAGGGCGCAGGTGGTGACGAAGGCCAGCGGGTGCCTGGGAGGGGTTGGCACGGTGGTGCATCCCTGAGCGGAGCCCAGAGGACCTCAGTCCCTTTAGTGTGGGTTTCGTCCACTGGTCTCCTTGACAGTGTGACAGACAGACACCATTATTCCCATTGCAGAAGAGAGAAAACCGAGTCCCAGAAGGAGGAAGGACTTGCTCAAGAGCCCATCCAGTCCTGGCAGGGACCCGTCTGCCACAGCCGCTGACCCAGTCCCTGTGCCGGGACAGAGGCAGCCAGACTGAGCCTTCTACATGGCTCTGCCCCTATCCCCCGCCCGGGGGTGGCGGGGGGGATAGGTTCTATTTTGACAGTGAGGTGGGGGAAGCAGGAGAACCACAGGCTCCCCCAAGGCCCCACTCCCTCCGCAGGAGTCACTCGAACAATTCCTGCCACGGACAGAGAAGGCGGGAACGCAGGTCCGCGGAGCCCCCTGCGGGGCGCGGAGGGAGGTGCGTGGTGTGCCTCCCGTTAGGCGGGAGCCGGACAGCAGGCAGGGCCCGCTGCACAGGGTCCAGCCGGGCCACGTGCTAGGAGAATAATAACGACAGCAATAATAATACCTATGTAGTTCGCGCCTCCCCCTTCCCGGCTGGTGAGGTCTCAGCTCGTACAACACAGGCCCTGCGCGGCTGGCGGCGCCCTGAGCCGTCCTCCGCACTGGAACTAACCCCGGGCAGAACCGGAGCTGGATCGATCCGCCCTTCTCATCTCTAAGCCACAGGCTTCGTTCCGGCCGCAGCTTCCTGAGGCGTCAGCCCATCACCCAGAATAACAGCGGGGTCGACCACACTCTCCTCTGCCCCCAACCTCCGCCTGCTCCCGGAAACCAGGCCAGGGACCGCAGCTTGGGTCCCGGCCCTGTGGGCTCCCTCCTGCCTCCCACGGGCAGGCTGGGCATGGCCGGAGGCAGGCGGACGCTGTGGCTGCGGCGGAGGTCAGGCCTGGGGTGGAGAGGCAGGTCACGGGGCTGGTGCAGGGAGGGCAGCGCCCAAGGTCACCTGGGAGCCGGGACTCAGGGAGGAGACGCCCTGGGGCGGGTGGGGCAGGCCAGAAGACCCCACATCCATGAGGAGACCTCCCAGGCTGAGCAAGGGCTTCAACACCCAGGCGACCCAGGTTCGGAAGAACAGGAGGTCTCTGGAAATAAAGGCACCAGGGTGACCCCAGGTCACCACGCATGCTAGGAACACCAGTGTCCAGGGCTGTCTGTGCAGAGAGAGACCACCCACCCTCTCAACCCATCTGGGGCGACCACTCCCACCGGCGCCCTGGGTCCTTAGACCAAGTTCACTGCCATCTAAGTAGCAAGTAGGAAGCCTCCATTCACCAAGTGAGGAAACGGAGGCCCAAGGCAGGCGGGATGGACCCCATCACACAAGCAGGCCCCACTGCAGAGGCCGAGGGTCCTGGGAGTGTGCATGTGCTGTCCTCCTCGGGACGTGAAGGGACATTTAGGGCAAGGCCTCCATGCCTGTGACCAGTGAAACAGTCCTCGGGATGGGGGGCGGGTCTCTGCCTCCTCCCCCGTGGCTGGTGTCCACCGTCCCTCCAGACAGCGCCTTCTCCGGGCAGCTTTCCGTGTGACCCACTTTCTCCCCGGAACAGCCTGGAATGTGCCTCCAGGTATTTTCCACCCGCTGGCCCAGGCCTCTTCCTGACACGGGGTGGCTCCGTTTAAGCTTCCTGCTGGATCAGCAGATCTGCAAACCACAGGTTTCTTAAATTTCCTTGAGGAAAGAAAAAAAGAAAAGAATTCTTTTTCTAAGTATTATCTTTCTTCCCAATGAATCATGGCCACCAGGCCTGCAATGTCAGGGGTCCAGGAGCAGAGGAGGGGCTGGCAAAGTGACCAGAAGGAGTGGGGGGGGAAGGGGGCGGACAGCAGGAAGACCAGAGCGAGAGGTGAAGCAAGTAGGTGGGGGTCAGCTCGGGGCGGGGGGGCTCCCTGTGTGATGCTGCCCACGGCTCGAGCCCGCTGGGGACAGAGACTTGGCTGTCGGATGGAGTGATGGGGGTTGCTGGGGACATGGCTAGGGGATTCAGCTTCAGCAGAGGGAGGGGGCCCTTTCTGGAGTGGGTTGGGGGCCAAGGAACGGGTCGTGCTCGGGAGTTCAGGAAATGACCAGACGCAAGGCAACGGGACAGGGGGAGGAGGTCTGTTTGTATTTTTTTTATTGAGATGAGCCATCCTGCATCATGCGGTCCGTTCACAATGTTGTGTGGACCACCACCTCCAGTGCCAAGACAATTTCTTTATCCCACAGGGGACCCCATACCCACTAGGCAGTTTCCCGCCCTCCCCCAGGCCCTGGCAATGGCCCACCTGCCTTCTGTCTCTGGATTTGCCCATTCTGCCCCCTCCCCCCACAGAACTGGAAACATGCCATGTTGCGGCCTTGGATGTCTGACTAGTCTGAGCATCTGTTTTTTGAGGGTCACCCATGTTGTAGCCTGTGTCTGTGCTTCAACCCTTTATAGGACTGAAGGCTCTTCCCCCGAGTGGAGCATGCTGTGTCCAGCCATTCATTCATGGATGCACACCTGGGTGGTTTCCACCTAGGGGCCAATGTGGATAATGCCCCCGTGAGCGTGGGGCCCAAGTGCCTGCCTGAGCACCTGCTGTGTTAGCCTGCTGCTGTAAGGACACGCCTCAGACCGGGACACGCCGCAGACCGGGACACGCCTCAGACCGGGACACCCCGCAGACCGGGACACCCCGCAGACCGGGACACCCCGCAGACCGGGACACGCCGCAGACCGGGACACGCCTCAGACCGGGACACGCCGCAGACCGGGACACCCCGCAGACCGGGACACGCCTCAGACCGGGACACCCCGCAGACCGGGACACGCCTCAGACCGGGACACCCCGCAGACCGGGACACGCCTCAGACCGGGACACCCCGCAGACCGGGACACGCCTCAGACCGGGACACCCCGCAGACCGGGACACGCCGCAGACCGGGACACCCCGCAGACCGGGACACGCCTCAGACCGGGACACCCCGCAGACCGGGACACGCCTCAGACCGGGACACCCCGCAGACCGGGACACGCCTCAGACCGGGACACCCCGCAGACCGGGACACCCCGCAGACCGGGACACGCCTCAGACCGGGACACCCCACAGACCGGGACACCCCGCAGACCGGGACACGCCTCAGACCGGGACACGCCGCAGACCGGGACACGCCTCAGACCGGGACACCCCGCAGACCGGGACACCTCGCAGACCGGGACACCTCGCAGACCGGGACACCTCGCAGACCGGGACACGCCGCAGACCGGGACACGCCTCAGACCGGGACACGCCGCAGACCGGGACACGCCGCAGACCGGGACACCCCGCAGACCGGGACACCTCGCAGACCGGGACACGCCGCAGACCGGGACACGCCTCAGACCGGGACACGCCGCAGACCGGGACACCCCGCAGACCGGGACACGCCTCAGACCGGGACACCCCGCAGACCGGGACACGCCTCAGACCGGGACACCCCGCAGACCGGGACACGCCTCAGACCGGGACACCCCGCAGACCGGGACACGCCTCAGACCGGGACACCCCGCAGACCGGGACACGCCTCAGACCGGGACACCCCGCAGACCGGGACACGCCTCAGACCGGGACACCCCGCAGACCGGGACACGCCTCAGACCGGGACACCCCGCAGACCGGGACACGCCTCAGACCGGGACACCCCGCAGACCGGGACACCCCGCAGACCGGGACACGCCTCAGACCGGGACACCCCACAGACCGGGACACCCCGCAGACCGGGACACCCCGCAGACCGGGACACGCCACAGACCGGGACACGCCACAGACCGGGACACCCCGCAGACCGGGACACGCCTCAGACCGGGACACCCCGCAGACCGGGACACCCCGCAGACCGGGACACGCCTCAGACCGGGACACGCCTCAGACCGGGACACGCCACAGACCGGGACACCCCGCAGACCGGGACACGCCTCAGACCGGGACACGCCGCAGACCGGGACACCCCGCAGACCGGGACACGCCTCAGACCGGGACACCCCGCAGACCGGGACACGCCTCAGACCGGGACACCCCGCAGACCGGGACACGCCTCAGACCGGGACACTCCGCAGACCGGGACACGCCTCAGACCGGGACACCCCGCAGACCGGGACACCCCGCAGACCGGGACACGCCACAGACCGGGACACGCCACAGACCGGGACACCCCGCAGACCGGGACACGCCTCAGACCGGGACACCCCGCAGACCGGGACACCCCGCAGACCGGGACACGCCTCAGACCGGGACACGCCTCAGACCGGGACACGCCGCAGACCGGGACACGCCGCAGACCGGGACACGCCTCAGACCGGGACACGCCGCAGACCGGGACACGCCGCAGACCGGGACACGCCTCAGACCGGGACACCCCGCAGACCGGGACACGCCTCAGACCGGGACACCCCGCAGACCGGGACACGCCTCAGACCGGGACACCCCGCAGACCGGGACACGCCTCAGACCGGGACACCCCGCAGACCGGGACACGCCTCAGACCGGGACACCCCGCAGACCGGGACACGCCTCAGACCGGGACACCCCGCAGACCGGGACACGCCTCAGACCGGGACACCCCGCAGACCGGGACACGCCTCAGACCGGGACACCCCGCAGACCGGGACACGCCTCAGACCGGGACACCCCGCAGACCGGGACACCCCGCAGACCGGGACACGCCTCAGACCGGGACACCCCACAGACCGGGACACCCCGCAGACCGGGACACCCCGCAGACCGGGACACGCCTCAGACCGGGACACGCCTCAGACCGGGACACGCCACAGACCGGGACACCCCGCAGACCGGGACACGCCTCAGACCGGGACACGCCGCAGACCGGGACACCCCGCAGACCGGGACACGCCTCAGACCGGGACACCCCGCAGACCGGGACACGCCTCAGACCGGGACACCCCGCAGACCGGGACACGCCTCAGACCGGGACACCCCGCAGACCGGGACACGCCTCAGACCGGGACACCCCGCAGACCGGGACACGCCTCAGACCGGGACACCCCGCAGACCGGGACACGCCTCAGACCGGGACACCCCGCAGACCGGGACACGCCGCAGACCGGGACACGCCTCAGACCGGGACACCCCGCAGACCGGGACACGCCTCAGACCGGGACACCCCGCAGACCGGGACACCCCGCAGACCGGGACACGCCTCAGACCGGGACACCCCACAGACCGGGACACCCCGCAGACCGGGACACCCCGCAGACCGGGACACGCCTCAGACCGGGACACCCCACAGACCGGGACACCCCGCAGACCGGGACACCCCGCAGACCGGGACACGCCGCAGACCGGGACACGCCACAGACCGGGACACCCCGCAGACCGGGACACGCCTCAGACCGGGACACCCCGCAGACCGGGACACCCCGCAGACCGGGACACGCCTCAGACCGGGACACGCCTCAGACCGGGACACGCCACAGACCGGGACACCCCGCAGACCGGGACACGCCTCAGACCGGGACACCCCGCAGACCGGGACACGCCACAGACCGGGACACCCCGCAGACCGGGACACCCCGCAGACCGGGACACGCCACAGACCGGGACACCCCGCAGACCGGGACACGCCTCAGACCGGGACACCCCGCAGACCGGGACACGCCACAGACACGTACTTCCTCGCAGCCCGGGAGGCTGGAGTCCGAGCTGAGGGTGCGGCGGTGGCTTCCTCCCGAGGCCTCTCTCTCTGTCTGTGGCATCCAGGTGGCCGTCTTCTCCCGGTGTCCTCACGTGGTCGTCCCTCCGTGTGTCAGTGTCCTAATCTCCTCTTCTCATAAGGACACATTGGATCAGGACCCGCTCGTATGACCTTATTTCCCTTTACCCTCTTCTTTAAAGACCCCCATCTCCAAATACAGCCAATTCCGAGGTGCTGGGGTCAGGGCTTCACCGCGTGAACTCGGGGGGCACAGTTCAGCCTGTCACAGCTGCCTTACGCTCCAGACCTTGGGGGGGACTCGCTGGGAATAAGAGGGTTTCGAAGACAAATGTATCAACCGCTTGTCTGGTGAGATGAGGTCAGTCCAGGAGGGAGGGAGGGTGGGATGGTCGGGTGGGGGGCGGCAGGCTATGGCAGGAGCTCAAACGCGGGCGGGGGGGGCTCCGTCGCCAGCGTCTTCCCCTCTCCGTGAAATGGGAAGGCCAGCGGTTCTCATTATTGGCGGTGTTGTGTGCTACAGTCACCGGGGGCACCGAGCTAGCAGAAACTGGTGTTCCTCGGTAACCACGGGGGATTGGATGCAGGAAGCCCCTCAGATACAAAAATCTGTGGATGCTCAAGTCTCTCAGCCGGCCCCCCCGGACCCGCGGGCTCTGTGTCCGCAGAGTGAACCGACTGTGACCCCGGATCAGGAGGGCTGCTGTCGTGCGCCCCTGCTCGGGGCGGGACAAGACGAGGCTCCCAGCCGCCTCGGATCTCAACGTTTCTGTCCACTGATCCACACGTGCCCTGTGTTACGAGTGCTTCTGTCTAAAGACGGCTGGCTCGACACCCACTGCTGATACATTGACACCGAGCTCAGTCAGCGGCCCCCGCGCCCAGCCGGACAAAGCTCGCCTGACAGGCACAAGTCCCCAGGAGCCTCCCCAGCCTCCTCGGGGCTCAGGCAAGATGACACTTTAGCACCAAGTGTGGGGCCAAAAGCACAAAGATGCAGAAACTGTGGCGCTAAGTGGCCCGTGGAAAGGACACATTCCCAGCAGGAGCTGAGACAGGCAGAGTGTCACCCCCCACACACACCAGATGGGTGGTGTCAGCACCACCTTCCCTGGGATGTCCCCACCCTGCTCACCCCCCTGCGGAGCCCCCTTTGAAATTCCCTCTACACTCAGACGGAGGGGAGGCTGGGGGGGGGGTGCTCTTCAAGAGCAGGGGCAGCACGATGCAGCAGCGGCTGTGGGCTCTGGGGTCTGCGGCACTGCCCCTGAGGGTCAGCCGTCTTCTCCAGCCGGGCCCAGCCCCAGCCCCAGGGAGCAGCGTGGGCCACGCCCACAGCCCCAGCCCCAGGGAGCAGCGTGGGGCCACGCCCACCAGGTTTGGGTTTCTGCTGCTTCAGCAAAGTGGGCGGGGCCAGGAGCTGCGGGCAGGAGGGGCGGCATCACCCACAGGGAATCTGAGCCGGGGACAGGTGGGGGCACAGGGAACACACAGACTTCATAGTCACCCAGCACCCAGCCAGCGGAGGGCAGGAGGCGGCAGGCGCGGGTCCCCGGCTGCGGGTGGAAGTCCCTGCTGTCCCACAGCCGACTATTTGGGCCATGGGTTAGATCAGGGGTCCCCAAACTACGGCCCGCGGGCCACATGCAGCCCCCTGAGGCCATTTATCCGGCCCCCGCCTCACTTCCGGAAGGAGCACCTCTTTCATTGGTGGTCAGTGAGAGGAGCATAGTTCCCATTGAAATATTGGTCAGTTTGTTGATTTAAATTTACTTGTTCTTTATTTAAATATTGTATTTGTTCCCGTTTTGTTTTTTTACTTTAAAATAAGATATGTGCAGTGTGCATAGGAATTTGTTCATAGTTTTTTTTATAGTCCGGCCCTCCAGTGGTCTGAGGGACAGTGAACTGTCCCCCTGTGTAAAAAGTTTGGGGACCCCTGGGTTAGATGTTAGGGTCTGGAGCTCTGTGGGGGAGGCACAGCACAAAAATAGGGCGCTGGGGCCAGAAGGGTCTCCCCAGGGAGGAGGCTGAGGAGAAGCCCAGAGCCAAGAGTACCGGGAGGTGGGAGAGCGTGTCACATGGGGCCGGGTGAGCGAGGCGTCCCAGGAAGAGGTGGAGCCCTGAGGAGTGGTCCTGGCCAGCGGTCCCGGGGAACTCAGAGACCCTCTGGAGCTGGTGCACACAGTGAGCGCTCCCCATCTGCTAGGACTGGGGGGGGGCCTGGACACGGGACTGTCCGTGTTAGAACCGGGACAGCGGTTAGCCCGCGATTTGCCCGCACACCACGCAAGGTGAGAAGAAGCCCCTTTCTAGGCACTGGGCCTCCCACAGGCCCCAGGTAATGCCTTCTTCTGGGAAGCTGTCTCCTGACAGAGGTGTATTTTCACCCACTGATGGAATAATTACAGGGAAGAGTGAAAAAAAAAATACAAAAGTTTAAAGAAGCCACAGATTAGAGAAAAATGCAGCCCACCCCCTCAGGGCTCCTCGGGCATTTAAAGACCCTAGAATCACTGTGCTCTCCAGCTCCACACAGGGGGCCGGCAGTCACAGCTGGGGTGAGTGGCACTGTCATTCCAGGGGTCCCACGGAGGTGGAACAGTTCCAGGAGCGTCCCCTGGAGAGAGGTGCTGTCCATGGTCCTGCTGTCCAGGGTCCGGCCCTGGGCGTCCGGCCTGGTGACCCCAGGGCAGCTCTGATTCCTGGACCTGGAGTCCACGTTGGCCCGTCTCCCAGCTGGGACTCCAGGAGGGACCGCCACAGTGGACTTCCTCTCCAGACTTCAGTGGACAGTTTGATTGACGGTCCGAGCTCTGGTCGGAATGTTCTGGAAAAGAGCTGCTCCTACCTCACCACCCTGCTGCCGTGCTGGGGACAGCCTTGGGCTGCTCCCAGATGGCCCAGGACACAAGTTGCAGGAAGGTTTGGGGCTGGGATGGGTTCCAGGGTCAGCTGCCTCCCCCATTCCTGTCCTGGTCACCCCACCGTTCTCTAAACTTAATAGATTCTATTGTTTAGAGCGGTTTTAGGGTCACGGGAAACCTGGGCAGGAAGTTCGGAGTTCCGGGCACCCCCTCCCTCCCTTTCCCTGACTATTGCTGTCTGGCCCCCCTCGCGCGGTTCACATCCGCGGCTGTGACCAGTGTCCTGTGACCAGCATTGCAGGACCAGGCACCCCGTCTCCACTGCCCTGAACATCCTCCGTGACCACTGTCCTGTTCCTCCTCCATCTCCCGGGGCCCTGACCCCCCTGGCGCAGGCTGAGAGGAGCTTGGTCCGGGACTCGGGCCTGGGAGGATGGGAGGGATGGGTCTGAGAGGCAGGCTGAGAGGAACTTGGTCTGGGACTTGGGCCCGGGAGGACGGGAGGGATGGGTCTGAGAGGCAGGCTGAGAGGAGCTTGGTCCACTCGGGCCTGGAAGACGGGAGGGATGGATCTGAGAGTCTGAGAGGAGCTTGGTCCGCAATTCGGGCCTGGGAGGACGGGAGGGATGGATCTGAGAGGCAGGAACAGGAGGACAGCTCACCAGCAGAGGAGCCTGGAGCTCCGGGCAGTACCTTGGCGGTCACAGAGCCAGGCCAGGCAGCGGTGGACACTGCCGGGGAGGGCAGGGAGGCCAGCTTGGTGCACTCACGGTGACAACGCTGGGCTTCCTCCGAGAGGCTGGACCGAGGATGCTGCTAGCCCTGGAACGGTGAGCACAGGACAGCCTCGCCCCACGGAAGAGATCCGAGCGCTGTGCAGGCTGTAGGAGGGAGTGGAGGGTGGACAGGATCTCAGCGCTGTGCCCGGTCAGCGACCTGGGCATTCTAATGGGAGCTCCCCCCCCTCCCCGTCGCAGCCTGGCTTTCATGTTGTGAATGGGGACGAGATCGAGGCCCGGATGAAGGGGGCTCATGTGAAGTCACACGGCCAGGGCAGGAGAGGGGTCCCCGGCACCCAGGGAGGCTTTGCGCAGCAGGAAGCCCCTGCCCCTGGACGGCCTGTGGGTGGAGATCTTGGCTGACCCAGGCCACCTGTCGTCCGGTCAGCTCTGGAACCAGACACTGACTGCCCTGTCCCTGAGAACAGTGTGGCCTTGAGCCAGCTGCTTCCCATCTCGGTGCCTCCCAGCAGCGCTGGGCGCTCATCGGGCCATGCGAGGCGGGAAGGGATAGGAGTGCCCGGTGTGGCCTGTGCCCAGGGCCACATTGCCACCCTCCCCCTTGGGGAGCACTCCGTGAAGAAGGGAGAGGGGCCAGGTTGCCAAGGATGCACCCAGCAGAGGCTTTGCTGTTCCTATGTCCCCTGGGGCTGCACTGGGCACAAGTCTTATAGGACGGTGGGCCCTGGGCGGACCTGGCGTTGGGGGCTGGAGTGAGGGAGGGAGGGAAGCTGAGCCCTGATCCACCTGGCCCTGGGTCCCTGAAGGACAGGCCTGGGGTCAGAGCAGCTGGTTCTGTCTGGAGGCCTGTCTGCTTGGCCACCTGAGGGAGCCATCAGGGCTGGCCTCTCACAGGGGGGAAGGGAGAACCCCAGAAATGTAGGGAGCCTTTAACTTACCCCTTTAACTGGCCTGCTGGACGCCGGACACTCCGCCTGCCTGCTCTGCTTCCCGCCCCCAAGCCTGCCGGGATGTGAGCATCACTGCCCCCAATGAGCTGGAGGAGAAGCCATGAGTGGATGTAGCCTCCCAGACCCAGCCGGCGGGCAGCCAGGGTCACCGCCTCAGCAGAAGTGCCAGTTACCCCTGGGCCCAGCTGCATGCCCAGGGAGCAGGCCCATCACGGGCAGAAACGACCGAGGGTGGGGCTCTAGGGGGGCCTGGCAGTTGAACTGGATGGAGCCAGTGCAGGGAGGTGACAAGAAAGCAGATTTTTCTCTGAGGAGCGGTGAGCTCCCCATTCCTGGGGGAATCCAAGCAGAGGCTGACCGTGGGGACTTTCCCACAGCGCACAGGGGTGGGACTGAGTTGGACCTCTATCAGGGTTCCTCTAGGGAGAATGGGGAGCCCTGAGGACACTTCTGGGATCAGCCCTTTGAAAGGGTTCGCTGAAGGAGGGGCAGGCGGGAGGCAGAGAAGCCACACTTCGTCCGCAAATGCACAGCACCTGATGTCCCGAGGAGGCGGGCTCCCAGCATGCACACGGATGCGAGTGCGAGCCCCTGCCACACACACACCCACACAAGTGTGCACACACCCCCACCCCTCCTACATACGCTTCTAGAGTCACGTGTGGGGATCGCTGACTCCCAGGACACCTGGAAGACGGGGTGGCAGGGGGTACCGGGCGGTGGGGGGCAGAGGTGAGGCTGAGAGCAGACATCACCAACTCTATAGCTGCCCCTGGGGGCACCGAATCAGGACGGGCAGAGCCCGGGACACTGAGGGACACTGAAGACCAGAAGGTTCTGAGGTCTGACTTCAAACCTGAGGCTCCCACCTCAGCAAACCCCACCCCGCCCACCTTAGGCCAACTCCACCCAGACTTACTTCAGTGCACCTCAGTTCATTTCCACTCTGTCCCAGTCCAGCTCGAGAGACACCCAAGTGTATTTCAGTCTAGTTTATCTCACCCCTAACCAACCTGCCCAGGCCTGCGACGCTCTCCCCAGCACAGACCGCCCCTGTCGGCCCGTCTGGCAGCACACACTCGGGTCCCCCTGGCAGCGCACACACTCGGGTCCCCCTGGCAGCACACACACTCGGGTCCGCCTGGCAGCGCACACTCGGGCCCGCCTGGCAGAGTGCACACACTCGGGCCCACCTGGCAGCGCACACTCGGGTCCACTTGGCAGAGTGCACACACTCGGGCCCACCTGGCAGCGCACACTCGGGTCCACCTGGCAGAGTGCACACACTCGGGCACACCTGGCAGCACACACTCGGGCCCACCTGGCAGAGTGCACACACTCGGGCACACCTGGCAGAGTGCACACACTCGGGCCCACCTGGCAGCGCACACACTCGGGCACGCCTGGCAGAGTGCACACACTCGGGCCCACCTGGCAGCACACACTCGGGCCCACCTGGCAGCGCACACTCTGGTCCACCAGCAGAGTGCACACACTCGGGTCCCCCCGGTAGAGTGCACACACTCGGGCCCGCCCGGCAGAGTGCACACACTCGGGCCCGCCTGGCAGCGCACACTCGGGCCCACCTGGCAGCACACACTCGGGCCCACCTGGCAGCGCACACTCTGGTCCACCAGCAGAGTGCACACACTCGGGCCCGCCCGGCAGAGTGCACACACTCGGGCCCGCCCGGCAGCACACACTCGGGTCCACCTGGCAGAGTGCACACACTCGGGCCCGCCTGGCAGCACACACTCGGGCCCGCCTGGCAGTGCACACACTCGGGTCCCCCCGGCAGAGTGCACACACTCGGGCCCACCTGGCAGAGTGCACACACTCGGGCCCACCAGGCAGCACACACTCGGGCCCATCTTGCAGAGTGCACACACTCGGGCCCACCTGGCAGCACACACTCGGGCCCACCTGGCAGAGTGCACACACTCGGGCCCACCTGGCAGCGCACACTCGGGTCCACCTGGCAGCACACACTCGGGCCCACCTGGCGGAGTGCACACACTCGGGCCCACCTGGCGGAGTGCACACACTCGGGCCCACCTGGCAGCGCACACTCGGGCCCACCTGGCAGCGCACACTCGGGCCCACCTGGCAGAGTGCAGACACTCGGGCCCACCTGGCAGCGCACACACTCGGGCCCGCCTGGCAGCGCACACTCGGGCCCGCCGGCAGAGTGCACACACTCGGGTCCCCCCGGCAGAGTGCACACACTCGGGCTCGCCTGGCAGAGTGCACACACTCGGCCCGCCTGGCAGAGTGCACACACTCGGGCCCGCCTGGCAGCGCACACTCGGGCCCGCCTGGCAGAGTGCACACACTCGGGCCCGCCTGGCAGCACACACTCGGGCCCACCTGGCAGCACACACTCGGGCCCGCCTGGCAGTGCACACACTCGGGTCCCCCCAGCAGAGTGCACACACTCGGGCCTACCTGGCAGAGTGCACACACTCGGGCCCACCAGGCAGCACACACTCGGGCCCATCTTGCAGAGTGCACACACTCAGGCCCACCTGGCAGCGCACACTCGGGCCCACCTGGCAGAGTGCACACACTCGGGCCCACCTGGCAGCACACACTTGGGCCCACCTGGCAGAGTGCACACACTCGGGCCCACCTGGCAGCACACTCGGGCCCACCTGGAAGAGTGCACACACTCGGGCCTGCCTGGCAGAGTGCACACACTCGGGCCCGCCTGGCAGCGCACACTCGGGCCCGCCTGGCAGAGCACACTCGGGCCCGCCTGGCAGAGTGCACACACTCGGGCCCGCCTGGCAGCACACACTCGGGCCCGCCTGGCAGCACACACTCGAGTCCGCCTGGCAGCACACACTCGGGTGCCCCTGGCAACGCACACACTCGGGTCCCCCTGACAGCGCACACTCGGGTCCCCCTGGCAGCGCACACACTCGGGTCCCCCTGGCAGAGTGCACACACTCGGGTCCCCCTGGCAGAGTGCACATACTCGGGTCCCCCTGGCAGAGTGCACATACTCGGGCCCACCTGGCAGCGCACACACTCGGGTCCCCCTGGCAGCGCACACACTCGGGTCCCCCTGGCAGCACACACTCGGGTCCCCCTGGCAGCGCACACTCGGGTCCACCTGGCAGCGCACACTCAGGTCCCCCTGGCAGCGCACACTCGGGCCCACCTGGCTGCGCGCACACTCAGATCCCCCTGGCAGCGCGCACACTCGGGTCCACCTGGCAGCGCACACTCGGGTCCACCTGGCAGAGTGCACACACTCGGGTCCCCCTGGCAGCACACACTCGGGTCCACCTGGCAGCACACACTCGGGCCCACCTGGCAGCGCACACTCGGGCCCACCTGGCAGAGTGCACACACTCGGGCCCACCTGGCAGCGCACACTCGGGTCCACCTGGCAGCGCACACTCGGGCCCACCTGGCGGAGTGCACACACTCGGGCCCACCTGGCGGAGTGCACACACTCGGGCCCACCTGGCAGCGCACACTCGGGCCCACCTGGCAGCGCACACTCGGGTCCCCCCGGCAGAGTGCACACACTCGGGCCCGCCTGGCAGAGTGCACACACTCGGGCCCGCCTGGCAGCGCACACTCGGGCCCGCCTGGCAGAGTGCACACACTCGGGCCCGCCTGGCAGCACACACTCGGGCCCGCCTGGCAGTGCACACACTCGGGTCCCCCCGGCAGAGTGCACACACTCGGGCCCACCAGGCAGCACACACTCGGGCCCATCTTGCAGAGTGCACACACTCAGGCCCACCTGGCAGCGCACACTCGGGCCCACCTGGCAGAGTGCACACACTCGGGCCCACCTGGCAGCACACACTTGGGCCCACCTGGCAGAGTGCACACACTCGGGCCCACCTGGCAGCACACACTCGGGCCCACCTGGAAGAGTGCACACACTCGGGCCCGCTTGGCAGAGTGCACACACTCGGGCCCGCCTGGCAGCGCACACTCGGGCCCGCCTGGCAGCGCACACTTGGGCCCGCCTGGCAGAGTGCACACACTCGGGCCCGCCTGGCAGCACACACTCGGGCCCGCCTGGCAGCACACACTCGAGTCCGCCTGGCAGCACACACTCGGGTGCCCCTGGCAACGCACACACTCGGGTCCCCCTGACAGCGCACACTCGGGTCCCCCTGGCAGAGTGCACACACTCGGGTCCCCCTGGCAGAGTGCACACACTCGGGTCCACCTGGCAGAGTGCACACACTCGGGTCCACCTGGCAGAGTGCACACACTCGGGTCCACCTGGCAGCACACACTCGGGTCCCCCTGGCAGCACACACTCGGGTCCCCCTGGCAGCACACACTCGGGTCCACCTGGCAGCGCACACTCGGGCCCACCTGGCTGTGCTCACACTCGGGTCCCCCTGGCAGCACACACTCGGGTCCCCCTGGCAGCACACACTCGGGTCCACCTGGCAGCACACACTCGGGTCCACCTGGCAGCGCACACTCGGGTCCACCTGGCAGAGTGCACACACTCGGGCCCGCCTGGCAGAGTACACACACTCGGGTCCCCCTGGCAGCACACACTCGGGTCCGCCTGGCAGCGCACACACTCGGGCCCGCCTGGCAGAGTGCACACACTCGGGTACCCCTGGCAGCGCACACTCGGGTCCACCTGGCTGGCTCCCTCGGGCAACTACAAGCCAGGAGGCCGGGTTGGGGGGTCTTCTTCATGGTTGCCCAGCTCCTCCCCTTTCTCCTCCTCCTGCCCTCCTCACCTTCTTCACCTTCCTCTTCACCCTCTTTCACCATCCTCTTCATCTCTGGGGAGCCCTTCCCCCAGCTGCAGGGTTTGGGAGCACCTCAGAGCGATAGCATTCTTTCGACACCATCTTTCCCGTTCCACAGAGGGGAAAACTGAGATGCTGGGAGGAGACACGGGTCACCCCAGACCACGCGTGGCCACCCCAGCCCTGTCCTGTCCCCTCCCCCTCTCCCGCCGGGAGGAAAGCTCGCCAGCTCTGATGGTGTTTGTGGCCCTCACGCTCAGTTCCTCCCCAGTCTCCCACCTCCTACTTAATCAGCCGTGGTGCCCCGGCCGACTCATCACACTCCTGGCATGCTAACGGCCTTTGAATTGGTTCTTTTTTATCAAAACCATTAATAATTTCACAGATTTTTAAAGAGGACTCCATTTTCTCTAGCCTTCCCACGACGGTCATTTCAATCCACCTGTGACTCTTTGAGGTTTGGCAGAGACTGGGGCTGTCACCGCTCAGGTGCAGCGCGGTCTGCTGCCGGGGTCGCGGGCTTCCCGGGGCAGGGGCTGCCTGAGCAGGCTGCGGGGTGGGTGGGGGGCAGGGCGGGAATGTTGGGGGGTGGGCAGGAGGGGGCAGGAGAGAAGAAAGGCCTGCTGTTAGATGCACGTATGACCAGATGGGTGGAGGGCAGGTTTCATTTGTTTTTTAATAAAATTATTTTTATGATTATATACATAATCTATGTCCAGTGTGGGAATTTGGAAAAATACAGAAAAGCTAGAAGTAAAAAAGAAGAAAACAGCGAGCCCCCAGAGGAAACACTTGGGGGACACGTCGTTGCCACCGGCCTCCGTGGCAGGTGTCCTTGTACAGATCGTGTTTTGCATCTAACATTTTCCAGTTGATTAAATATTCATTGGAGGCATGATTTTTTAATACCTTCTGATTACGGAACATTTTTTTCAAACATATACAAAAAAGAAAGAGGGTTGTGTAACGAACCCCAGGGGTAGCCACCTCGCTTCAAAATGATCCACGTTTTGCCAGCCTCGTTCATCTGCTGTCACCCCCCCCCCCCATGCCATGATGAGTTGAATTGTGTCCCCGAAAAGGATATACCCATCCACCTTCCGACCTCGGGGGGTCCCGGTGCAGGCGACCTTATTTGGAACGAGGGTCGTTGAGGATGCGATTCTTTCCATGGAAGGGGACCCGGTCAGCCTGGAGCAGAGGGGGCCCAAATCCAACACGCTGGGCTCCTTGTAAGAAGAGGTGAGGACACAAGGACAGAGACACGGGCAGGAGAGAGCCGTGTGAAGACGAGGCAGAGGCTAGAGCGACGCTGCCACGGGCCAGGGACACCGAGGACTGCCGTCGCCCCTGACGTCAGAGACCGGAAGGAGTCTACGCCCAGCCTCGTGGGGGAGTCCAGCCCCGCCCACGGCGTGATTTCAGACTTCCGGTCTCCAGCGCCGCAAGCGGATATATTTATATTTCTTTTGTTTCAGCAACCTCGTCCGCGGAACTCTGTGATGGTGGCTGATACATCAATACTCTCAAGCCGACCCCACACATCAAAAAACCTGGTTTTTAATGACTGCATCCTTTTCTTTTTTATCTGCTGTCTGTGTCGTGCTAAGGACATAGTAAGTAGAGAGAAATGTAAAATTATGCACCCAGAACCGGGTTAGCCATATGCCTACGTGAAAATGTTCATAATAGGCATAAAAAAAGAAGACAGAAAGGAAATGCATAAAAAAATTGCCATGAATGGGGGGATTGGCACTTGTTGAATCGGTTCTCTGTGCCAGATGCCACATGAGTTATTTCCCCTCGTTTCCTATGACCAACATCCCCTTGAGGGGGGTGTTGGTACCCCAACTTACAGATGAAGAAGCTGAAGTTCAGATTAATTAAGTAACCTGTCCAAGGTCACCTGCTGGTGAGTGACCAAGATTCAAACCACACCAGACCCAGCACTTTCTACCCCCAGAGGGGGCTGGCTGTGCCCCTCTGTGAACAGTGCCCAGAGCAGAGGCACCAGTGCCAGCGCCGCGGACCCCTCTCCCCTCGTCCTCTCCTCCCGGCCGGCCGTCCACCCCTCCAGCATCTTCCCAAGACCTGGCATTGCGTTACCACTGAATGCACACGCCCCAGAGACTCACGTGCAGGCACCCCTCCCCCCAACACTCAGTCTGATGTCTTCCCATCCACATAGGGTAGTGACCCCTCCCTAAGGAGCAGGACCACCCAGACTCACAACCTGTTATCCTCAGTACCCCTGCAGTAGTCTCACCCCTTCACCCAGCTGGGTTTCCACGGCGCATGGATACGAGCTCTGTGTGTGGTGTGTGCACACACAGACATTCCGCCCCCCTAGCCTCTCTCATGTTACCACACCGAGCCACCCAAACCCCAGCCCTGGGCCCACCCAGCTCTCCTCCTAATCTGCACTTGCACTCAATCAAGAAAAAAGCCTGAACGGTGGTGGCGCAGTGGATAGAGCTTTGACCTGGGATGCTGAGGTCCCAGGTTTGAAACCCTAATGTTGCCGGCTTGAGCAAGGGGTCATCAGCTTGAGCGCGGGGTCATCAGCATGATCCCAAGGACAGTGGCTTGAACAAGAGGTCATTGGTTTGGCTGGAGCCCCCTCCCCCGGCCAAGGCACGTATGAGAAAGCAATCAATGAACGACTCAAGTGATGTAACTACGAATTGATGCTTCTCATCTCTCTCCCTGCCTGTCTCTCTTTCTCAAAAAAATAAAATAAAATAAAAAGAAGCACGATTTCATCAGTCGGTGCTGGATAAACGGCACAGTCTCGTGAGATGGGAGAAGCATATTGTATTCACATTTCTGGGACGCGTTTTTGATCTCTTTGCTTTGCATCACGTTGAGGATTCCCCCGGCAGGACTGCCGTATCACTCTGCTACTCACAATGTGTTCCGCCAAGATAAGCATCAAACAGAAGCTTGTTAGAAATTCAACACTTAGATGGGGTACAATCCCAGCCTTCCGATTCACAATTTGAATTGTAATAAATGTTAGTTGATGTTTATGCACATTCAAGTTTGTGAAGTACAAAAGGAAAGAAGGGAGGGAGGGAGGGAGAGAGGGAGGGAGGAAGGACCTCACAGATCAAGGAAGAAATAAAGGCACCACGATAGAAAAGAAGATAAAGACACGGAAACAGAAAAAAGGAAACTGAAGTAGCAAATAAACATTTATCCAGATATGAGCTCACCCCTTATGCAAATTTGGATATGCAAACTAGCCCAGTGAGGGGACCTTCTCTGGTAGCAAAGGGTAAATTCTCGGACAACAGGGAGGGCTGAGGCCGGGACTAGGGACCTAGGCTCTGCTGAAGGAGTGTAAATTCCCTGTCACCTGCTTCAGGAAGGGACGTGTCCACTCCCGTCACTCCTGAATCCCACACACCTTAACACGTGTCTTATCTCTCCAGCAGCCTTTGCTGAGCAGCAGCTACGTGCTGAGTTCTTCAAACGCAGATTCTGACGTCACCACCACAGAATGTGTACGGTGAGACCGTCCTACTGGAGGCAAAACCAGTGGGGAGAGTCGGCCGGTTCGCACCGGTTCAGCAGAACCGATACCTAATTTTTTGTTGAGTTTTGGGAACCAGTTGTTAAAATGGCACTTGTCATCAGGGTTCTCTCTAAGGTGGGCGTCAGGGTGAGCTGCCCAGTGTGGAAATCACAAATTGACATTCCTTACTCTTTTTTTAACGTTCATCTGTACAACAGTGTATGCTAAGCGCCTGTAGTAAGTGTTCATCCTGTCCCGAACGGTGAAACCAATAGGATGCTAGGACAAAAGGCAAGAAAATTGCAAGTGAGGATGCCAATCAAGAAGCAATATGGAGCCTTACCAGGTGGTGGCGCAGTGGATAGAGCATCGGTCTGGGATGCGAAGGACCCAGGTTCGAGACCCCAAGGTCTCCGACTTGAGCACAAGTTCCTCTGGTTTGAGCAAAAGCTCACCAGCTTGGACCCAAAGTCGCTGGCTCGAGCAAGGGGTCACTTGGTCTGCTGTAGTCCCCTGGTCAAGGCACATATGAGAAAGCAATCAATGAACAACTAAAGGACCACAATGAAGAATTGATGCTTCTCATCTCTCTCCCTTCCTGTCTATCCCTATCTGTCTCTCTCTCTCTGTCTCTGTCACAAAAAAAAAAAAAAAAGAAGAAGAAGAAGAAGCAATATGGAAAGATCTTAAATAACAGTTTCATTGTTCTTTGCCAGGTATTATTTATATTTTTTCTATAAATATTTTTTAAATTCCTTATAACATAATCTACCATATTTTTTGCTCCATAAGATGCACCTGACCATAAGACACACATAGGGTTTTAAGGAGGAAAATAAAAAAAAATATTCTGAACCAAAAGATGTGTTAAAATATTTAATAAAATAACATATTTTTTTGTTCCATAAGACATATGGGCATTTTCCCTTCCACTTTTGGGGGAAAAAGTGTGTCTTATGAAGCGAAAAATACGATAGTTTTATTATATATCTCCTTTATTTTTCTTATTTAAGTATTAAATGCATGAAATAATAAATTACCTTTCAGTATATTGGGGTTTTTTTATACTTAAAACGGTTATTGCCCTGACCACTTGGCTCAGTGGTAAAGTGTCGGCCAGGCATGTGGAAGTCCCAGGTTCGATTCCCGGCCAGGGCACACAGGAGAAGCGCCCATCTGCTTCTCCACCCCTCCCCCTCTCCTTCCTCTCTGTCTCTCTCTTCCCCTCCCGCAGCTGAGGCTCCATTGGAGCAAAGATGGCCCGGGCGCTGAGGATGGCTCTGTGGCCTCTGCCTCAGGCGCTAGAATGGCTCTGGATGCAATAGAGCAACGTCCCAGATGGGCAGAGCGTCGCCCCGTGGTGGGCAGAGCGTCGCCCCCTGGTGGGCGTGCCGGGTGGATCCCGGTCGGGCGCATGCGCGAGTCTGTCTCTCTGCTTCCCCGCTTTTCACTTTGGAAAAATAAAAAAAAAATTTTAAAAGACAAAACGGTCATTAGGGGAGAGAACCGGTTGTTAAATGCTTTGAATCCCACCGCTGGACAAGACCATGCAGGTGCTCGGTGGCCAGTCCCGCTCTCCCAGGCGGAAGGCTGGCTCGCTGCTGCTGGCTTGGGAGCGGCCTTGCCCGGCAGCAGGGTAGAGGCTGACGGGCTTGCTCTGACCGGAGGCAGCATGCAAATACTCACATCACTCCAGCATGCCCATTACTTTTTAAGTGGGCTGGAAACACCTGTTCCTTTATTATCTGGAGGAGCAATCATCGTAAGTGCAGGCCTTGATGCAGACCTCCGAAGAGGCCTCCCTGGCAACACTTAATTAGCTCCCTCCCCTAAGGGTGCTCTGTTTTCCCACAGTGTTGTCGGAAAAGCCCCTTGTAATTATGTAGCAGTTGGTCTAGGCAGGAGCAGCCCCGCTCCCCGGCCCGCCCCGCCCCGCCAGGCCATGCGCACTGGCACTGCGGAGCCCAAGGAGGAAGCCGCGGCCAGGCCCCTGGGACTCTCCAGCTGTCCTGGCTCTGTGGGGACCAGGTCAGCTCTCAGCTCAGCTGTTACTGGACAGACAGACACCAGAGGCCCAGGCACGGCCCTGGGACCCCTCTCTGCTGGTCTGATGTCCAGTAAGGGGTGGTTCTGCCCCTCCGTGCCACCTGGCTCCTTCCAGTGCCCGACAGCCCCATGTGGTGTTCTCTCTCTGAGTCCATCCCTCCGCTGGGCCCCCGAGTTACCTGCTTGTCACATCTGCCTCCCCAGCTGCAGACAGTGAGGGCTGGGGCGCCGTCTGTGGGATCCCTGATCACGTGAGAGCCTGCCCGCAGGGGCCACGGTCCATGCTCGAAGAAGAGTGACGAGGGAGTGGTGACCACTGTCCCTGCCTGCGATGGGCTGAGGAACGGCCCCCGGAGATGAGCACCCCTTCCCCACAGGGGCAGCGTGCAGAGCGGCTCTCTCTGACTCTACGGGCCCCTAGGATGTTACTGGTGGGAGGGGTCCAGAGCTCTTCTAGCCTGGCCCTGGCCCCCTGCTTGGGTGTGGAGACCGAGGCCTGGAGAAGGAAGGGGTATACCCAGTCTCTCACCCCCCGCCCCGTGAAGGGTGCAAGCCCTGGTTGCGTGGGCCCCTAGCCTGGGGAGATGCAGGCTCAGCAAGGCCACTTCTGGGAACTGACCCCTCAGGAAGTCACTGAGGATGCAGGAAAAGATGTGACTACAGGAACAGGCATTGCACCTTTGAAAGATCAGTGACAGTGGGGCTGGTGAGCGATGATGCAGATCCTACAAGGGAGCCCTCTGCAGCCGCCGCGCGTTGAAATCCACGGCGTGTGATCACAGATTGCATAGTCACACCAATTCATAACCACACATTGTAACATTGCATCATTATATAACCACAGATTGCATAGTCACACCGATTCATAACCACACATTGTAACATTGCATCATTATATAACCACAGATTGCATAGTCACACCAATTCATAACCACGCATTGTGATATTGCATCATTATATAACCACAGATTACAGTCACACCAATTCACAACCACGCATTGTAACATTGCATCATTATATAACCACAGATTGCATAGTCACACCAATTCACAACCACTCATTGTGACATTACATCACTATATAACCACAGATTGCATAGTCACACCAATTCACAACCACGCATTGTAACATTGCATCACTATATAACCACAGATTGCATAGTCACACCAATTCATAACCACGCATTGTAACATTGCATCATTATATAACCACAGATTGCATAATAACACCAATTCATAACCATGCATTGTAATATTACATCATTATATAACCACAGATTACAGTCACACCAATTCATAACCACGCATTGTAACATTGCATCATTATATAACCAGATTGCATAGTCACACCGATTCATAACCACGCATTGTAACATTGCATCATTACATAACCACAGATTGCATAGTCACACCGATTCATAATCACGCATTGTAACATTGCATCATTATATAACCACAGATTGCATAGTCACACCGATTCATAACCACGCATTGTAATATTGCATCATTATATAACCACAGATTGCACAATCCCATATTGTATAATTACATAAAAGTCATATCATATCGTCACAGAACTGTCACCACATATACCAACTACACATGAGATAGTTGCCCGTGGTATACTGCACTTTAATCCCATTATTACATACACACATATTATATATGCTGTGAAACGAGGCTGTGCAATCATATCACTCTCTGGTTGCCTAGTGTGCAATTGCACAAAGCCCGCGTTGCCAGACTCCAGAAGGCGGCACGGGAACGGTGTGCGAGGGGCTGGCTGCCCAGAGCTCCTGCGCGTGGCGTTGTGAATGACCGTGTAGCAGTGCCAGGAGGAGATGCAAGCGTGGGAAGGGTTTTGCGTGGAGTGGGCCCCGTGGGCTGTGCCCGCCCAGCCAGCCGTGTTCCTCAACCCGGCATGCCGATCTGCAGGCAGGCGGCCCACATCTTTGGAATGCTCGGCCGCCAGCCGGCCGTGGCTAAGAAGCTTCCCCCCCACTGCCCTGCTCCATCAGCTGTCCCGTGCCCCCTCCTCCAGGCAGCGCCTGCCTGCTCCTCTCTCCTGCTCTGACCTCAGAGCAAGGAGGGCCAGGCTGAGAGTCGCAGCCATCCAGGGAACAAGAGGGGGACCTTGATTGTCTTGGGGGAGACAGTCCCAGGATCCCACAAATTACTGATAGAACCTATAGCTCCTTCCCCAGAAAGCATACAGCCTGCAGACACCCACATTTTATGTGATTCCGTGACCCCCAGCACCCTCCTCCATGCAGCAGCAAGCCTGTAGGGTTTCTGGCCAGGGGCTGAGAGCTGTCCGCCCCTCACCCCCCACTAACCAGGGGCCGGGGCAGAGCCAGCCGGAATGAGGCTTCCTGGTTGTTCGATGCAGACTGGGATGTGGGGGCTCCCACCCGGGCGGGCCAGCCCCGTGCCCCTGCAGCCCTTCACTGTGAACCCAGACTTGGATGCTCAGCACCAACTGCCTGTCGGACAGCACCTTTCCGTCTTCTGGAGACGAGCAGAGATGTCTTCCCTCCGCCTCCGAAGACCTCTTCCCACCGGCAAGCACCTCCCTCCCCCTCACTTCCCCGAGAGACAGAAAGAAGGGTTTCCAGGCGCACCAGCAGCGGGTGCCGCCCCGTCGCCAGAACGGGCTGTGGACAGCGCCAAACGGCCTCTCAGAAGCAAGGCAGCTCTTCACACCCGTCTTGGAGGTTTGTCAAGTTTGAGGGTTTAAAATAATTTCCTCAAATTAACCGTTTCGGGAATTAGACAAACACGTTGTCCCCAGGGGCCTCGATGTCCAGGAGGAGCAGAGTTTCGACTCCTCCCTGGAATCCCAAGCTCAGCATCGTGCCGACGTGATCCGGATTACTCCCCAGTGCTGGACACGGAGGCCGTTTCTCATTTCGTCCTGCCCATGGGAAGGCTCGGATGGCGTGTGTGTGCGTGTGTGTGTGTGTGCGTGTGTGTGTGTGTGTGTGTGTGTGTGTTGAAATGTTTTCATCAGGACCACAGAACATCAGGACCGTTTTCCATAGTGGTAACTATTCCTTCAACGATGCTCGTGACCTATGAAGACATAGGTTCCTGTCCCATGATGGGTGCAGTTTGATGTGTGTGGCTGACTTCCCGTGGCGGGGCATTCAGACATCTGTGAAGGACCCTTGTCACACAGCGTGGGGCAGGAGCCGCCCACATGTGGGTCTCTTATGTCAGTGTGGCTTCCAGCGCCACCCACCAGCAGGCTTCCCCTTGCCAGCTTCTGTCTGGGTGCCATGGCCCACCTCCACACTGCCACCCCCTGCTTCCTGACCTCCCCACTCACAATCCAGGATTGAACTCGGCCCCTACTCCTCCTGGGGGCCCTTTCTGAGTGCAGGTGACTAGTCAGAGGAGCGGCAACCCCACAAGGTGCTCCTCCCCAGAGCATTTGGGACCCAGGTGGAGGGGGTCACACCTGCCTCCCTTCCTCCCGTCCCCCAGTGCAGCTCCAGGGGGGAGGGGGACAAGGGGCAGCTTCTGCAGTCCCATGTGCTCAGCGCCCATGTCAGGGCAGCTCTGACTGCTGGGGAGGTCAATGGGTGTGTCCCCAGCCTCCTGGGTGTACTGGGACCACAGCACGTATGATAGAACCATGAGCCACACAGGAAATCAGCTCCACAAATTGTTAACACATCACAGGCCTGACCTGCGGTGCCACAGCGGATAGAGCATTCGACCTGGAACACTGAGGTTGCCGGCTGGAAATTCTGGGCTTGCCTAGTCAGGGCACACCTGAGAAGCAACTACAGTACTATGAAGTGATGCTCCCTGCTTCTTCTCCCTCCCCTCCTCTCTTCCTCTCTCTCTCTCTCTCTCTCTCTCTCTCTCCTCTCTAAAAAACAATAAGTAAAATCTTTAGAAATGAATAAATAAATACATCACGGTGTCACTTGTTCCCCCGCAGTGTAGATGGCAGACAGACATTTTCATCATCTGAGATGATGGTCACTGTGACATCAGCTCTCTCGCATCACTGGTGTTAGTGGGGACGTCTGCACTGTTTTAGGGTCACACTTACTTTGGTTGCTGATTGAGACGGGGTCGTCTATCGCATGAAGGAGATACCGTTCCCACGTGGGCTTGCTCAGGTTTTTGTTGGACTTAATTTACGAACATGTCTAGCCCCCCAAGACGGCATTTGATGACGCTCAGTAAACACTGGGGGTAAATGAACACAGGCACAGATACATGACTCGGACGCAACTGTGGCTTATTTCCCTGATGCTACTCATTTATGGGATATTTGTTTTGGGGTTTTTTTCTGGATGAATGACCTTTTAGACCTTTTACTTTCAGAGATCAGCTATCAGTGGCTACAGAAGGTGAACCTTCTCCTGTCAAAAAATGCTACATTGTGTTTGCCAGTAGTTTGACTAGGATGTTGCTACATCTCAATGCATGAGGGGCTGGTTCTGTCTTCTGTAGTGTGTGCTGTGGTTCACATGCTTTGATATGAGTTGGGTTGTTTTCTATCTCTTCATCTGCTCTGGAAAATTCTACTAGAGCATGTCAGTATCCGTTTGAACAGCTCGCTAGAAGAACCCCTGGGCCAGAGCACGTGGGTCCAAGCCGGGCGGATGCCATGCCAATGTCTTCCTCACAGAGTTAGGGTTCCTCCTTCTTGAGATGACTTTGGTAATCCACATTTTCCGAGCCAATAACCATTTTCCTCACATGTAGAGTATTTGCATATAACCTCTCTGTGTCTGTTTTTGTGTTCCCTTTCTCGGCCAATCTAGAATTTGGTTTTTTTCTTCTTTAAACTGGCTGAAGGCTTGTCTGTTTTAGAGAGTGTGTGTGTGTGTGTGTGTGTGTGTGAGAGAGAGAGAGAGAGAGAGAGAGAGAGAGAGAGAACATCTGTGTGTGTGTCCTAAAGCAAGGCTCATCATAGATCTGGATATCGATTCTGCTATCTATTACATCGACTATTAATGCCATTTCTTTCTGCTTCGCTGTGATTGCTCACTGTGGCTCTCTGGCCATTCCCCTGGGTCACAATGGCTAAATTAGTGTCCTGGGGATGTTGTAACAAATTATCACAAACTACCAGACATTTGTTCTCTCACAGTTCTAGAGGCCAGAAGTCCAAAGTCCCTCCTGCCTCCTCCAGCCGCAGCGGCTGCCGACACTCCCAGGCAGGGCTGTGCCCCCTCCAGAGGCTCCGGCGGAGGGTCCCTCCTGCCTCCTCCAGCCGCAGCTGACACTCCCAGGCAGGGCCGTGCCCCTCCAGAGGCTCCGGGAGAGGGTCCTTCCTGCCTCCTCCAGCCGCAGCTGACACTCCCGGGCAGGGCCGTGCCCCCTCCAGAGGCTCCGGGAGAGGGTCCTTCCTGCCTCCTCCAGCCGCAGCTGACACTCCCAGGCAGGGCCGTGCCCCCTCCAGAGGCCCCGGCAGAGGGTCCTTCCTGCCTCCTCCAGCCGCAGCTGACACTCCCGGGCAGGGCCATGCCCACCTCCAGAGGCCCCGGCAGAGGGTCCCTCCTGCCTCCTCCAGCCGCAGCGGCTGCCGACACCCCCGAGCTGTGGCCACATCGCTCCCGTCCCTGTCTCCAACGTCACGTGGCCTCTCCTCTTCTCTGGGCTTCTTGTCTGTCTGTCTGTCTGTCTGTCCACAATTACCCTGACTTTCAGCTCTAAAGCAGTTTCTGCCGACTGTCATTGGGTGTAGGGGCCGCTCAGATAACCCAAAATCACCTCCTCATCTCAAGGCCCTTAATTACATCTACGAAGACCCTCCTCCCAAATAAGGCCTCGGTCACAAGTCCCGAGAGTGAGGACGTGGATGTCTTGGCGTGGTCATCATTGACCTTACAGTGACAAATGCTGACCCTGGCAACGGGGGCCCAAACGGAGCTCCCATTGCTGCCCGGTGAGAGCGGGAGCCAGCGGGGTCCAGGCTCAGGGGGATGCTGGCGTCCATCCCACAGGGAGGGGCGTGTGCATGCGGGAGGGGAGGGTTCCCGAGAGACCCCAAAAGCAAACAGAGGAGACAGCAGCCCCCCCCCCCCGAAATCACCTCAGGATGTCGTAAAACAATATCGCCAGGCGTAAAAAAAGTAAATAACTGTTAACTCCTTTCTCTAAATCGGAAAACGTGGCTTTGGAACAAAACCCTTTCACAGATAGGCTGTATAAACAAGCCTGTCACGGCTGAAGGACAGGACCGGGAAGCCGGCACGAACGGGAAGAGATCTGGCAGCGGCCGAACGAGCAGGTGAATGGGCTGTGTGGGGGACACGGCCGGGAACGACAACCGGGAGACGGGTCCTCGGAGGTGGTGGCACTTTCCCAGGAAGGCAGAGAGAGTCTGTCTGTGCACCCCACCTTTCCAGAGATATAAGAGAGAGTCCGTGCTTATTTAACATCTCTATTAAATATATGTGTATGTGTGTATGTGTATATATATATATTTAAATGGAGGGTGTGCCGTAGGCTGAGCAGTTATCTCATCAGAGAGAGGACGTCTGAAAACCCCAAACAGGGACTCTGGCGGGGAAGGACCAGAGGCGCCCCCTCGTCAGCCATCACCAGGGGCCGAACCCCAGAGAGAATCCCCCGCCCCCCGTGGAAGGAAAGGGTGACCCCTCGCACTCTGTGCACAGCAGAGCGTTCGGGGTGGGGGAGCGCAGGCAGGGACACCCCCTGCTCCTGGCCACCCGCACCCCCTGGCTGGAGCAAGGCCAGGCTGGACGAGATGACCAGCCCGCAGCCCCCCTACCCTGCTGGTCCTGTGAGCCCCTCTGCAGCTGAGATCTGAGCGTGCCTGCGGGGGCCCGGCCAACGCACATCCCCAAAGCAAGCAGGACGGGCGCGCAGTCCTGAGCCCCAGCCGGTCACACGTGAGCCTGCTGAGCAAACAGCTTGGCCGGAGCCACGGAGAGGGCCTGGTTCTCGGGGAGAAGAGCCGGGAGTCCCGTTGGTTCTCGTCCGGCCGGGGCGGGGCAGGCTGTGGGGGGCGGGGGGCTCTGGTCTCCGGACGGGCACCGTGGCGTCTGCCTCCCGCGTATTCCCGGAATCGGCACGGCTCCTGCTCTCCTGCTTGATGAAGAGGGCTCTGGGCAGGCGCTGTGAGGGGGCTGTGTGTTTGTCCAGGTTACTCAGTGGAGGGGGTGTGGGCTCAGGGCAGGAGGAGACGTCGTTTCTCTCGCATCTCATTGCCATCGGACGCTGCTGCTCCAGAGGCGGCGGCCGTGCCCCGGTCCTGACGGGCCCTGCGTGTCCCCGTGGAGGTGTGCGACCACGGCTCCCAAGCCCACCCCACCCCGCCCAGGGTGACCAGGGCCCGGGAAGCTGGCTGGACCAAAGCGAACCCTGCTCCCTCCAGAGGGGGCGGAGCTGGCGGCCAAGGAGAGCCCAGGACTGTGTCCAGCCTGAATCTGGCCGCTCACGTCCAGGGGAGGGCTGGGAGGTGGAGGTTCAAAGGGCTCAGATCCTGTCATTCGTCAGCTTGGCAGGCTCACAGGCCGGGGGGGACCAGATGAGACTGTCAGGGCCATCGGTCTTTGGGGAGTCCCAAGGGTTTAGAAGGAGACCCATCATGAGAACCACACAGAAAGGTCTAGTAAGGCACAGGGCAGAGATCATCGTACAGCCTGCCTCCCCACCACACTGTCCTCACTTCTCACCCTCCTCCCCTCCTCCCCCCCCTCACCCCTCACACGGCTCCCTACAAACATGAATTCGGGGTCTCTTAGACCTGGCCCTGCTCTGCACGCCCAGTGCACGCTGCCCTGGACACATGCCTCTGGGTCAGGCGTCCCCAAACTACGGCCCACGGGCCGCATGCGGCCCCCTGAGGCCATTTATCCGGCCCCCGCCGCACTTCTGGAAGGGGCACCTCTTTCACTGGTGGTCAGTGAGAGGAGCACTGTATGTGGTGGCTCTCCAACGGTCTGAGGGACAGTGAACTGGCCCCCTGTGTAAAAAGTTTGGGGACCCCTGCTCTGGGTCCTCACCCATAAAATGGGGGTGGTGAGGATTCACTGGGACAGTCAAGGGACACCCCTGACCTCCCAGTAAGTGCTCAATAATCACTGGCTTAAAATAAAGCCAGAAAATAAGTCAAAACAGAGGGGGTCTGCACTTACTGAACGTCTGTCAGGTGACTCCCCATGCGGCCCAGCGCCATGGCAACTCCACCTACATACTTTCCAGGGTGGATTGTGGGCTTCTCCCCCAGTTAAGCCCCAGACTTCCCCACCGGACAGCCCACTCTCCCAGCCGGGTCTCTGCCCGATCCTCCCGCCCTCCGCCCCCCCCCCCCCGTCTCTGTCTGGGGCCCCATCCGGCCTGGATTCCTCAGCCCCCTGCCTCTGCCCGAGTCTCCTTCCAGAAAATAACAGCCCCGGTGCCACTGTTAACCCATTCACAGGTGGGAAAACAGAGGCGCGGAGAGGTCACCAGGGGCAGCATCAGAGGTGGGGAGCCCGCCTCCCCGGCCCAGCCCGGCCGGCCTGACCGCACCACCAGGCTGCGTGCAGGGCAGGGGGCCCGGGCGGGCGGCTGCCACGGGGGCTCCGAGCCGCTGGCCCTGTGAGGAGCCTGGACTCGTGCACCAGCACTGAAGGGTTAAGAGGTTGGCAGCGAGGGGGCGGGAGGATTACAAAGAAGCCGCTGAGCAGGTGCCCGACGATCGGCCATGAAAATTTAATCACGCTGCCCGCTTCGTGCCCGGACCGAGCCACACGGAGCCCACGGCCAGCCGCGTTCCAGAGCAGACAGCCGCAGAGCCACAGAGTCCGGAGGGGGCTGAGAGAGCGCAGTCCGCCCCCGCCCCGGGCTGCCTCCGGGCTGGCTCCTGGGGCGCCCTCTGCCTCTCCGGGCACCTGGACGGTGCTCAGGGCATCAGCGACCACTGCCCACGCCCGCTCCGCAGTGGGGCTGGGACTGTCCTCGGGGGGTGGCACCCTGCAGCTCCCCTCCCCGAGCCAGCGCAGCAGCTGCGGCAGATGGGGTCCCGGGGTCCCCTGTGTGCTCTTCTTTGAGGAATACACACACCAGCTGCAGCAAAAACGTAACATATGGGTGACCACTAAGCAGGGATAATGACAGCCACACAATACCACGTCTGATCCTTCCAACCACCTCATGTACCATTGTGAGGTACATGTACAGATTGGGGTACAATGGGGTACATTACGCCCATTGTACAGATGAGGAACACTGAGGCTCAGAGGGATCACAAGTCGGGCTTTGTCTCACAGCCGATCCCAGCCCTGGCCGGCCTGATGCCAGAGCTCACGACTTTCTCCCACTCTCTGTGCCCTACCCCGCGTGCACATATATGCACACACACACACACACTCCAGGGTGAACTTCAGACTCCCACGGCCCTACCTCCTCCAGGCAGGCTTCCTGGAGCTCCCTGGTGCACCCCTCCCTTCTGCTTGCAGGAAGAAGTTCCCTTTTTCTGCCCCCCTCCCCGGGCTGTCTCAGATGTCTACTCTGTCTAAGCCCAGAGGACTCGGACAGTGGACGGGCCTCAGACACGAGCCTGAGCCGGCTAGACCCAGCTCCTACCAGGCAGATCTGATCCTCAGCCCCCGAACCATCGTGACCATGGACCTAAGACGCTCAGCTCCAAGCTGCAAGTACAGGAGAACACGACGTCTAGAGTCTTCAAGTTTCTGTACGAAGGGGGGGGGGTCCCTTTGTTACAGCAGCTTATATTAACACCCAGATTAACTGCATGAAGCTGATATTGAAAGGTCTGCTGAAGCAGGGTCCACTCTCATCAGTTTTAATAGACTAGAAGGACAGGTGTCATATGCATTCCGTCCCATGTAGACCTGTTTGCAGGTGTGGGTCTGTGTGTGTTTCGGTCTAAGAGGAGAAGGCGGCGACAGGAGACCATCCTGAGAAAGCAGAGAGCCACTGAGAGCAGGAAGGGAGACAGCTCCGGACCTGCCCGCATGTCCCCAAGGCCATGGTGCCAGGGACAAGGACAGGAACCCCGGGGGAGCGGACAAGCCAAGACGCGCATCGCAGAGAAACGCCAGGCGTCGAGGAGAGCTCTGCGGGCCCAGGAGTGAGCTAATATCACACGGCTGAACCGGGAGGCGGCAAGGTCGGCGTCTGAGGCCACAGGTCTAGGGGACACACCAGGTCCATGTTGCTGTATCCACACGTCACACCTCACGGTCACCCTGGATGTCCCGAGGGAGGGGTCGGGCAGGGCTGTCATCCAGGTTGTGAACCCAGGACCAAGGCTCCCGGAGGTAGGAGGATGGGGGGGGCGGAGGACTGGGGACAGGGGGACAGTGCCAATATGTCAAAGATACCAGAACACCAACACGATACCTCTGTGACTGGGCGTTTCCCCTTGAAGTGCTACCTTTTCTCCTTCGCCTGCATTTCGGAGTGTTCAAGCGTAAGGAGACAGACAACGGGCAGACTGACCCCATGCTTTCAAATCAACATTTAGAAGCATATCGGATTGGATGGTTTAGGGGTCAATGTTTAAAGATCTGGGGACATTTGACCTGTGAGTCAATTCCTGGTTTGTCCGTGGTGTTAGCCAAATGTGAATATTTAGAGGATGACTTGTCATTTGTAGACCCAGAATATAAGTGCGGTGGATACAAACCTTGTCGTGTGGGTCCTGGGTCCTCGGATGGTGGGACTCTATCGAAGCTTCACACCCTTGGACCATGTCCCCTGGGTCCCTAGCTTCGCGCCTGGCTCCTACTCAGCCTTTGCAATCGGCCCCAGAGGCCTCCCTCGGCAAGGCTCCTGAGGGCAGGGACGGCCAAGGTACAGAGGGGAGCGCAGAGGAAAATGAGGGGTGAGTGGGTATTGAGGGCCCGAACGAACCCCGCAGGAAACCAGGAAGGCGGAGGCGTGGCCTGGAGCGCACCCCCTAATCGGCCCACTCGGCGCAAGGTCTGTCGGGGTCCCAGTAGACTTCTTTGTAGAAATCGGCATTCATACACTTATAAACTTTATAAAATGTATATGGAAACGCCGGGGCCCAGAGTAGCCAAGCCAACCCCGAGAAGGACAAGCAGGTTGGAGGACGCAGCGTGAGGCTGTGAGACAGCATGGCGCCCGCACAGGAGGGGCCACAGACCCCGGGCATCGACCGACCTGGGCGTCAGACTGGAGCCCGTGACCTCTGCTCAGCCGGTCCCCCACAGGGTTGGAGTCCGCCCGGTGGGGTGCGTGTTGGGGGCTAAGGAGAGGCCCAGTGACCGTGAACCCTGGCCAATGCTACAGCCGCCCACCAGCGCCTGCCCTGCCCCAGCAGTGGGGACACGGGGGGGGCTGGACCCAGGAGGCCCTAACTATCTAGCGTGGGAGGCAGAACTGGGACAGAAGAAGCAATCCAGGGGCGTCGATGACAGACGGCTCCGGGGAGACTCGGGAGGAAGGGCCGGAGGGAGGCAGCGCTGTTCTGCGCAGGGAGTTGAAGGGTGGACGGCGCTCTCTGGGCATGTGGTTCATGGGAAGGGGTTTCCGGGCCACGCTCAAAGGTCATGGCAGGACCTCCATGCGTGGGAGCGTCCGGTGTGGACAGGAAGTTGCTGGAGAGGCGGGTTGGCCCGTCCTGGGGAGCTCTGGACACCTGCTGGGAAGCTGAGCCTCACGCCGGACCGGACAGTGGTGGTCTCAAAAGGGTCATGGTGGGGGAGAGAGAGTGGGGGGTCAGGGGTGCACATTTCAAAGGAGTTCTGGGACGTAGGATGAGGGAGGAGAGCGCCTACCCTCCGAAGAGCAGCTGGCCCTGCTGGTAAGCTGGCTAGCCTCTTCGCCCCATCTTTCCTTCCCCTCCCCCACTTCTGGAGAGCACACTTGGGGGTCCCTGCCCCCCTCCCAGGCCCCACGGAGGCCACCAGGCTGGTGGGTCTGATAGAGGCTACGCAGGGCAAACCCCCATGGCATCACTCACCGGCTGAGCCATGGGGCTGGTCCCTGAGTCCCCTCAGCCTCAGTTTCCTTACCTGTAAAGTGGGGGTCACAGCAGCCCCTGTCTGAAAGACCGCCGGTGCCCCGTGAACACTGAACGCCCCGTGAACGTCAGCTGTCCCCGTTACATAAAGTCTGCGCTGTCAGGAGGCCCCCGCACAGCTTGAGGGACTGCTGTTTCTTGCTTCAGCCAAATTTTAATATTTACGCGAGAAACCAGGCTTTTTATTTTTATTGGGGAAGAGATTTAATCCTCCGTCTTCTGGAACTGCTCGTGGAAAGCAGAGAAAGTCTCTCTCTCTCTCTCTTTTTTTTTTTAAAGAGCACATTGTACCCTGAATCAAAATGAAGCATCAAATTATCTTAATGGTTGTTATATAAATGGCGTGCTTAGTCATTTTCTTAAACTATTTGTCTGAAACGGAGGGATTTCTCCAAGTCACACAGGACTGGAAGGAAGGAAGGAAAATGTGTCTTTGCTCCAAGAAAATGCACAGTCAGCGTCCGGCAGCCAGGAGTCCTCACGCCTCAGTCGTCGCGGGGACGATGTCGATCGTGACGCATGTGGCTTCGTTCAAATGTTGTCTCCACACACCTTCAGGGGTGACCATCCAAAGCTGGCGGGTGAGCCGTGCGAAGGACGAACCCTCACACACATGGCCTAACGGTAACCAGGTGTGACCCGCCGGCCAGGGCCCCGCCACAGAGAATCTTCCGGAACCACAGCTTGCTGGCACCGGGCTGTCTCATGGGTCACCAGCAACTTGGCTTTGAAGATGCAAAATTTCACATGGGCCGGAGTTTCACCTGGTTTCTTTTGAATTCAGGCCACAATGATGGACTGGGCGTGTACAAAGACACAATGATGGACTGGGCGTGTACAAAGACACAATGATGGACTGGGCGTGTACAAAGACACAATGATGGACTGGGCGTGTACAAAGATAGAACTGTCTGGGTGAGGCGGCTGGAGGCACCGTGTCACCAGGATTTTGGCCGGGAGGAGGAACGGCCAGTCCAGTACCCCACAGCTGTGCCCACTGCTGGGAAGCTGGTCAGCTAAGGGGCAGAGCACAGACAGCTGCAGCGTCAGCGGTGACCCCCGGGGTCTCTGGAGTTCAAATGCAGGAGTTCTGGGGAGGATGGCCTCTCTCTACATGTCCTTCTCCACCTCTCTCCGCTCTAAGACTCAGGGTGCTCAGGGCCCCCTGCACGCAGCAGCCGGGTTCAGCCAGAGTACCCTGCTCAGGGGGTTCCCTTCTGTCCTCTGCCGATTCCACTCCCCCTGGCCCCCCTGCTCCCCTTTCCAGCAGAGCTCAGCTCGGCATTCCCTCTCTGAGAAGGCGCCTCTGTCCCCCATCTCCTGCCCGGTTGGGTGTCTTCTCTGTACCCAGGGCACCCGTCCTATCAGAAATCACTCAGCCTGGTTCTCCCGCGAGGAAGTGAGCTCCTGGGATCAGTCCCATGGGGTCCCAGTCCCTGGGATCAGAACTGGCTCTGCATTCAGAGGGCACACGTGGTCCATGGATGGATGGATGAATGGATGGATGGATGGATGGATGGATGGATGGATGGATGGATGGATGGATGGGTGGATGGATGGGTGGGTGGATGGATGGGTGGGTGGGTGGGTGGATAGATGGATGGATGGATGGATGGATATGTAGAGGGGAAGGATGGATGGATGGACATATGTGAGGGTGGGTGGATGGATGGATAGATGGATGGGTGGATGGATGGATGGATGGGTGGGTGGATGGATGGATGGATGGGTGGATGGATGGATGGATGGATGGATGGATGGATGGATGGATGGATGGATCAATAGGTAGGTGGATGAGTGGATGTGTGGGTGAATGAATGAATATGTAGGGTATGGATGGATGGACATGTGTGAGGGTGGGTAGATGGATGGATAGATGGATGAATGGATGGATGGATGGATGGATGGATGGATATGTAGCGGGGAAGGATGGATGGATGGACATGTGTGAGGGTGGGTGGATGGATGGATAGATAGATGGATGGATGGATGGATGGATATGTAGAGGGGATGGATGGGTGGGTGTGTGGATGGCTATGTCTCAGGGGAATGGGTGGATTGGTGGGTGGGTGGGTGGACAAATGGTAGGTGGGAGGAAATGGATATGGGGGGTGGATAAATGAGTACACTGCCTGGATGAATGCCTGGCTGTCCTGAGACCTAATAACCTGTCATCTCCTTCCTGACCCTGCTCTGCCCCTAACGGCAATGCCATCGACTTTAATCACAATCGTCTCTTTTCCCTAAATGTGCTGAGCGGCCCTTGCCCACGGGATCTGTGGAGCAGACTTTGTCATCTGCTCATTCGGTGGCCTTGCTTGTTGTCACCTCCTGTCCCCTGAGCAGAGGCGTTTGACAGACAGTGAGTTTTTGTCATTGTTCCCTCGCTTGGGCTTGGATCCCTGGGTGATGCTTGCAGGAGAGCTGGACTTCTCAGCAGCGACTCCGCAGTCAGCTCCCTGAGCACCGGGCGCGCAGCGAGCCAGCGAGGGCCCCAGCACGCCAGTGAGGCCGACAGCCCGGCCGCGCAGAGGGCGGTCTGTCTGCAGAGGGACTCACTCTTGGAAAGGGTCCTCCTGGGCAGTTCCCCCTCAGTCTGCCTCCCCCGTGTGCAGCAGACCAAGGGGGCTCCCTGAACACGGCCCCTCCTGAGCGTGGACCCCCTGAGCAAGAACCTGCTGGCCACAGGTTACACCCCAGGACTCCGACTGAGCCCCAGGGTTCCGCTCCCTGATTTCCAGGGTTGAGGGGTCCCTTGGGGGCCCAGCTGCAGAGCCAGCTTGGGACCCTCTGGTTAGATGCCACGAAGAGCAACTTTGCAGGGGGCCCAAGCTGGCGCTGTGACCTGACCTGGGGAGGCCCTGGTGGGGGGAGCGGGGTGGTGACCTTTGAAAACTCCCTGGAGAAGTGTGAGGAGGCGGGAGCTCTGCCCAGGAGAGCTGGTCCCTCGTGGTGCCCCCCTCCCGGCACGGTCTCCCCTCCTGACGGGTCAGCGCCTGTGTCCTCTGTCCAGACCTCGCCTCCCCTCGGCCTCTGCCTCAAGGACAGCTCTCTCCCTGCCCGCCGCCCCGCCCGGCACGGTCTCCCCTCCTGACGGACCTCCGTCCAGACCCCGCCTCCCCTCAGCCTCGGCCACGAGGACAGCTCCCTCCCTGCCGCCGCCCCGCCTGGCTCTGTCTGCTCCTGAGCCTCTCTCTCTCTGTTCTGGCTTGAGTCTCCAAGAGGCTGCTCATTTGTACAAAATGTTTTCGAAGAACCCGCTCTGGGGCTTAATTATCCCTTCCTCAGAGCTTTGGTTTTTGAACTTGTTTACTCTGGTTTTAGCGAAATGATTTCCTTCTGCTTCTGAAGTCTGAGACGGCCAGGTCTCCTGGAGCTCCGGGGCGGGTGGGAAGTTCCCCTGGGCCGCACCCCCACACACACACCACCACGGCTGTGCCCACAGGGATGGACAGACGGACGTCAGCTGCTGCCGGGCCCTGGGTTGTTTTCAGCTCCAACGTTAGACCCCACACCAATGAGCATCATCATTAGTTTTTAAATATGTATCTTTATTATTATTATTATTATTATTATTTCACACAACGACAGACGCTCCTCGACGTCAACAGGAGATGGGTCCCAGGACCCCCTTGCAACGCGCAGACGTTCGGGTCCTTATGGAAAACCACGTTGCGCTCCCTGTAACCAACCCCCTCCCTCCCATGCGCCCCCAATCATCTCTAGATTAACACCCCCGGGGGGGGGGGGGGGAGGAGGGGACGCAATGTGAATGGTGGTCGTGCCACATGGCTCAGGCTCCCTGTGAGGTTTGGGACATTCTCCAGTGTCCCTCTCGCTAACCTCAAGAAATCCTGACGTTTTGTCAAAAGGTTTTGCCAGTTCCCCTTGGGGTCTAGATTTGTATCGGATCTTCCCTTCGTGAGGGGTGTTCAAGACCACGGGGGGGGGGCAGGGAGGGGAGGGCGGGAGGGGCGGGGGCGGGCGGGAGGGGTTTTCTCAGAGGCCAAGGCCGGTGGATGTGTTTGGTCCATTGACCGCTGGGCTCTGATGGACTCCTGCCCGCCAGCCAGTGTGGTGTCCTGCTGAATTTCTACCAGCCCCTGGCTGGGTGCCGGGTCACCAGGTCTAACCTCGCCCTGGAGCGGGCCCCCAACCCTGTCCCACAGATCCTGTCCATCCCAGCGGACAACTGGATGGGTCCCGAGGTGTCCCAGGCCGCCCGCTCTGGTCTTGGACTCCCACCGATGTCCTCAGAGTCTTCAGGTTTTGGGGGGATGGGAGATGGAGGGTCTAGTGACAGAGGGTCTCTGTTCTCATGTGGCTGTGTTCAGTGTGGCTCCAGCCTGCTGCCCCCGAGGAGTCCTGGGCCAGGGGAACAGCCACAGCCGAAGGTCACTGAGGTGGTGGAGTTCTGTGACCGCTTCTCACGTGTCCAGGAAAGTCCTTTCTCTCCATCCCTTTCTGCCCAGATGAAGTTCCAAGTCTCTCTGATTCTGTGACCCCAGGAAGTCTCAGGGCCTTGGCTCCCTGCTGTCCCTGCAGGAGGAGGCTGGGGTACAGGTGGAGCCCACGTTTCCTGCAGAGGTCCAGCCCAGCACAGGGGCCACAAGCTGAGGCTGCTCTCCTGCCCGGGGGGTGGGGGCTCCTTAGGGGACCCCCCTCAACCTCGCTGCAGCACAAGTTTCCAAAGGAACAGAGCAAACAATGGGTGTCCCCTTCCCGCCGGTCCCAGCCCTTAATGACAGTCACCGCAGGGGAAGTGCATCTGAGCAGAGAAAATGTCAGTGAACATGAGGGAGAAGAGGTCCTTCCTCCACCAGAAAACAGGTCATTTTGTCAGCAAGGCGGAAAACGACTTCCTGCTCACCCGAGTCTTCCTCACCAGTGCGTCTGTGTGCGGAAGGGCCTCCCGCACCCGCTGGGCTCCCCACCCAGGCTCACCGAAGGTGTCCTCCGGGGAAGCAATGCAGGCACCCCCTGCTTCTCACCCACCCACCTCCCTTCTCTGCTTCCTTGGGTCCCTGCCCGTCTGCTCTGTCAGACCACCAACTCCCAGACTCTGCACAGAGCCTGTGCTGGACAGAGAACCAGGCCCCACCCACCATCCTGGCCGCTGGGAGCTCCTGGTCTAGTGGACGAGGCCACCCAGAGACAGGTGACGGTCACCCAGTGATGCTGGACTACGAGTGTGAGAGATGCCCCAGCCAGCCAGGGAGACCAGGGCAGACTTCTCGGAGGAGATGGTCCCTGCAACCATAATGCTGCCGGAGGGACCTTGCAGCTGCAATCAGGCGAAGGGTCCTGAGACGGGAGGGTACCCTGGATTCTCCGGGTGGCCTCATGTAACCACGGGGTCCTTACAGAAGGGGGTGGAGGGTCAGGGTCACAGAGAAGGCCGCGTGATGAGGGAAGCAGAGATGAGAGGGATGGGCTTAGATGAGGAAGGAGGGGCCAGGAGCCAAAGAAGGCAGTGGCGTCAGGCAGCTGAAAAGATGAGGAAAGGGGTCCCCCGAAGAGGGGCCCCCAGAAGGAGCCAGCCTGCCAGCACCTTGACGTTAGCCAGTGAGACTGAGTTTGGACTTCTGAGCCCCAGAATGTGAGTGAGTAAATGCGTGTTGTTCTAAGCCACTAAGTTTGTGGGGCAGTCGTCCCCCATCCACGGGGGACGTTCTGAGGCTCCCAGGAGATGCCTGAGGCCACAGACAGTGCCTAACCCCGTGTGTACTGTCCTTGTTCCTGACACACAGACGCACACGCTCACATGAAGGAAGCAGGTCACGGCTTCTCTGTGGCGTCTCCGAATCTCCAGCATTGCTGCTCTGGCACTGTGGGGCCTTATTCAGTAACACAAGGGTGACTCGACTCAAGGCTGGGTGTCCACGCAGTCCCACTGGTGACCAGAAGGTCACGAAGTGGCTAACAGGTGGGCAGCGGGTACAGCGTGGACACCTGGACAAAGGGCGGGGCGGAGCAGAACGGTATGAGATTTCATCTCGCTACTCAGAACAGTGGGCAATGTAAAATGTATGAACCATTTATTTCTGGAATTTTCCACTTAATATTTTCTGGCTGCTGTTGACTACGGGTAACTGGAACCATGAAAAGTGAAACCTTGGATAAGGAGGAGTCCTGTGATTGGCTTCAGTATGCATGTGTCTGTGCTTGTGTGTGCACGCACACACATATGTGTGCATGTGTGTGTGAGTGTGCATGCCCATGTGTGTATGCATGCGTATGTGTACATGTGTTTGTGTATGCATGTGTCTGTGCCAGTGCATGTTTGTGTGCACAGACATGTGTGTATGCATGCCCGTGTATCTGTGCACGCCTATGTGTGTGTGTGTGCATGTGTGTGCATGTGTGTGCGTGTGTGTGCGTGTGTGTGTGTGCGCAAATGCACGTGGGGGCTCAGGGGGTACAGCGCTCAGGAGGCGTGGGAGGCCCGGTTTTGAGGCCTCGTCACCTCTGGGGAATTCGTGACGCATGGCTCCCCCGAGGGTGCCAGGGCCCGCATACTTGGTAGTGAAATTCAATCAAGAGTGTGTTATTTTTAACAACTTTGGAAAAGCATTTGCAGCAGCCCAGGACAAATCACCACCCCCACGTCAGAGATCCCTGAGTCAGGGCCACTTCCTTCCGCCTCTCGGGGCCTCAGTTTCCCCGACAGCGAGGTGACAGGTCGGTGACTTAGATGCAAAGATTTAGTCCTCGGTGTCTCCTCTCAGGAAGAGAAGGGAGCTTACTCTCACTAAACTGTCAAGGGTTTCATGTGTCACAAACTCGGGGGAGCCGTGTTTTGATGACACCAGAGAAAGCACCCCAGTGGGCAAGCCACAGGGGGGAGCCCCGAGGTGGGACGTCGGGCAGAGGTGGAGGCACCGTCCCTCCCACAGGCCCCTTCCTGCTTAGCTCCCACTGCCAGGCTTGGAGCTTCTTAGCCGGGTGTGTGCAACTCCCCCTTGCAGCCTCACTTTGCTAATCTGTAAAATGGGGCAGTAGAGGTGCCATCCTCATGGGGTTGTGAGGGGTCAGTTTGGGTGACAGGAGGTGCTCGGTGATATCAGCAATCGCCGCGGAGCACACACACAGGGCGGGGGTGTAGACGGGGCAGAGTGTCCCTGCCCACCAGCCCCGGCACCCTTGCCGCACGGGGGGCAGGGCTCCGGCGTCAGAGAACGTAAGTCTCCCCCCTTTGGGTCCACGTGGGCTTTATTTCTACAAAGCGGCTCAGAGCCTGGACTGTTCCACAGCTTCTGGCCACGCTCGGTGCCCGCACTGCCTCTGCTTCTTCTTTCCTCTGCGCGGGGGCGGGGGGTTGACGGCTCAGTGGACTCACATTTTTTCCCTTTTTTGGAATAAATGAAGAGGAAACAGGTCCTTAGACAAAGGTGTGGGGCCCGGCCTGCCCATCTGAGGTTTGGAAGCAACGTTCTAGGGTCTGAGCACGGTCAGGCCTGGAGCTGGGGGGCCGTGAGGGGCAGGAGGGTCTCCCCCCCCACCCCCAGCACTTGCAGGCCGGGTAAACACCACAGCGTTACTTTATACACGACGGGAAGTGTGACTGGCTGAGTCCTGAAGAACAGGGTCACGGAGGACTGTGCCCTGCCCTGGGACTCCTGTCCCAGCAGAGAGGTGGTGGCCATAGAGCAGTCGGAGTGTGTCTGGGTAGAAGTGTCTGTAATGGTCACCACGGGAGACTGAGAACGTGCACAGGGACATGGCAGCCTTTGGTAACATCACACCGAGTCCACGAAACAAGCAGTCCGCCGTGACGGCAGCAGGACGCACCAGGACTTGGAGCCCGGGGGTGGGAGGACTCCGCCGTCATGTGAAGGAGGAGGTCCCCACTTTCTTAACAAGGTTCAAAGTCACTGAATGACCGAGGGTGGGTCGAGCAGGCCGGACCCAGGGACGGGGGACATTTGAGGACAGCATGCGACGTACTCAGGAGCCAAAGTGCCCAAAGTGGCCGTCGTAATCTGCGCGGCCACTGAAAACAGCCACCAAGAAAAGAAAAGCGCCAGTATTTCATCACCCCTAATCCAATACCCTGCCCAACATCTGTGCCTGCTGGGCCCCCAAGGACCCGGGGTCCCCCATGCAGGGCTCACGGCTACTTGGGAGTAGTAACAATCCAGGAGGCTCCGGTGCCACCATGATTTTCCTGGCTAAACCCTGAGGCAGGAAGAGAGACAATGTCATCGCAGGAGCTCCTAACAAGTGCCTCGTGCGTGGCAGGGGCTCACACAGTGTGGAAGGAATGACTGATTGAGGGGATTCCCCACATGTGATGGGTCCCACACTGTTCTCTGCTCCGCTCCACCTTCACCAGGCACCCTTGGGTTTTGGGGAAGCTGGCATCCTGCTGCCTCCAGTGAGCTGGCACGTGGTTCCCTGCATCTGCTCCCTACTGGTGAGAACCTGGAAGAGAAAAGAGAGGATGGGGGAAGGGTGGATGGATGGTGGAGGATGGATGATGAAGGATGGATGTGGATGGATGGGTGGATAAGTGGATGGATGGATGGATGGATGGATGGATGGATAGTGGATGATGGATGAGTGGATGAATGAATGGGGATGATGGATGGATGGATGGATGGATGGATGGGGATGATGGATAGATGGATGGATGAATGGGTGATTTATGGATGGTTGATGATGGATGGATGGATGGATGGATGGATGGATGGATAGATGGATGAATGGATGATGGATGGATGGATAGTGGATGATGGATGAGTGGATAAATGAATGGGAAGAATATAGGGAACAAGCCTGGGTCGGGGTGCAGCACACGAGGCACAGAAGGGAAGGAGACCCCACTCTGGGTCATGAGTGCAGGGTTGGAGCCTCCTCACCTTTGCGCCCTGAACAAACCCTGGCCTCACCCAGGCCCAGCCTGATCGAAAGGGAAGCCTCACCTGCAAAGACAAGCTTCACCAGCGCAGCGGCCAGTTCCGAGGCCGGGGCACCCATGGGCTGTGGTCACTGGGGTGCGTACTGGGACCAGGAACAGAGCAGGCCCCTAGGACACGCCCACAGAGGCCGAGGCGTTGCTGCAAGCACCTTCCTTTATTCCTCTCACCTCATGCACAGTGAATGGTACAGGTGCATCTGGAATCAAGCCAAGCAAATCAGAAATACATCTGGGTGGACACGACCACCAGCAGACTGCCCAGCCTCAGAGGTGGCCTGAGTCCTCTGCGCTGGGCTCTCCCCTCCCTCAGTCCGAGTGTGGTGCAGTCAGGGCGGCCAGGACGGTGGCTGTGTGAGCAGACGGTGACTCAGGCCCTCCGGCAGTCCCACCTGTGTGCAGAGGGAGGCTGGCGGCCTCATTAGCTTGTCACTGCTGCCCCAGGCGCTAAGCTGCCCACAAGGACAGCACTCACATCCTTGTCCTTGTCTCCAGTGCACCTCCCCCCGCCAGGAGGCCCGTCTCAGCTCAGAACCACAGTGTGGAGTCCCGGGTCCAGCAGCCCCTGCAGAGCAGGTGAGCAGGGTGCCCAGCCGCCCACACCGTGGGGTCTGCTCCCACTGGGTCCCCATGTCGTGTTCACATAAGGAACCCCCAGGACTGTCGGCACCGAAACACTGAGCCCTGGCCTGGCATTCAGGAGAAAGACACTCCCCCCCCATACCCGAGGGACTGGGCACCACTCAGCCGGGCCCTGGGTACCCGCCCTCCCCACCTGCGCTTGCAGTCGGCTCCCACTCCACAGCGGGGGTGGTCACCTGGGCTCTTTCCAGCTGCTCCTCCCCCACAGCCCTCCCCTCCTCCGTCCCCACCCAGGCCCACCAGCCCCCTCCCGTGTGCAGCCGGCCTGTCCCGAGCGAGGCAGAAACTCTGGAGCTGCAGCAGGAAAATGGGGGTGACACTCCCTGCTCCCACGCGGGGGTGGGGCCCATGAAGACGCTGCCCTCGGGGCCTCGGTTTCCCCGGCGGTACCTTGCAGGCCTGGGCCCCGCCACCCCTGGGAGCCCCTCCCATCAGGACTCCGTTGTTCATTCAGCCACACAGCCCGTTCTCGCTGCCGTGGTGACAGAGCTGGTGCAGGTGTGCAGACACCGTCCTCGCGGCCGAGGCGCAGACGCCACCGAGAGGCAGGCTCCCCGGTCTCTGTCGGCAAAGCTGACCATCTGACCTGACGTGACAGTCTGTCCCAGGAGAAGCCAGCAGTCGGGGTCGGCAGAGAGGGAAGTAACGGAGGCGGTCGAGTTAGAGGTCTTCAGGGGAGAGATGTCCCTGCGGGGGGGGGGGGGCAGAGGAGGCGTGACACGGGGACAGAACAGCAGGTGCAAAGGCCCCAAAGCCGGTGAGCCCAGCCGTGAGTGTCCACTGAACCCCTGGGACTCCTTTGTCCAGCGACAGCGGAGCCCCAGCCGGGGCTGGAGGGAGAGACCTCGGAGGCCCCGGCACAGCATCGGGGTTTTACGTCCTGTGGGTGTCAGCGCGGCCGCAGTCCCTCCGGCCGTCGTCTGGACCGCAGACGGGGTGGGAGGCAGGGGACCACGTCCAGGCCACGGGCTGAGCCCAGGAAGGAGCAGAGGGGCTGGGGCTGAGCCGTTGGTCGGCTGCGAGGTAGGAAGCGACACAGGCGCAGGTGAGGTACCCTCGAGACCACCGACGGCGGGTGTGTGGGACTGGGAGTCGGGAGGGTCAAGGCAGACTCTGGGCTTCTGAGCTGAGCCCGGGGGGCGGGGGGCGGCAGGCAGGAGACGCCAGCTGACCTCTGGCGGAGGTGCGCCGGGGCACCTGTCAGATGCCCGGTGAGAAAGAAGGGACTGTGGGGCAAACAGCTGGCCAGGCCTCGGGCCAGCTCTCCGTGAATTGTTTCTTAGACTGGAGAGCCCCAAAGTGGACAGAACAGGCAGGCGGGGCTCAGAGGTAGGGCCAAGTCCTCGTGCACAGTGGGGAAACTGAGGCTCTGAGAGGCGGAGCCAGTGCTCTGCTCCAGGCTTCTCTACCACGCCCCCACACCTCCCCACAGGTCAGCATCGTGGCCAGGAGCCCCTGCCCTCCACCCACCCTGGTGTCCAGTGTCTGCACCCTCCTACAGGCCGCATCCGGCCGACCACACCTGAGGGCAGGAGGCGGCCTGGAGGCCGGGACAGCTCTGCTGAGTCCGGTTGTCCTGTTTCCTCCCTGACACATGGCTGCTTCGGTTACTGGAGGTCACCTCCCCGTCCCCGGTGCCGTCGGTCATGCAGATGACAAGTTCAGAGACCAGCCCCTCTGGCCACCTGGTCAGGCCCAGAGAGGAGAGACCCCGGTCTGAGGTCACTGACCCGGAGGGACCACAGAGGACACAGAGCCCAGGCCTCGAGCCTGCGCTCTCACCCCGCCTGGCCTGGGGAGGGGGCCTCCCCTGCTGCTCACAATCCGTTTTCCACATCATTTCACGTCACAAGACACAGTATCACACAGAGTCGTTTATCAAAAGCAATTAGGCTGCAGTTTGCCGCGAGGGCTCTGCCACCGGTTTACTCGAAAGCAACCCTCTCATGTCCCCGGGTCGCCCTCAAGGGGAGTGAGGGGTGCTGCTGCAGACACACCAGAGGGCAGCCAGCCCCGCCCCCCGCCCCGCCCCCACCATCGACCCACAGAGGCGCAAGCCAGTCGCCTGGCTCCACGGTGCTGAGCCCAGCATGGATCGAGGAGCTATATTTAACCAAGGATGACAAATCACCACCCTCAGGAATGTTCCAGAGTCACTGTGGCCTCCCACAGGGTTCTCTGCCGAGGGCAGCACCCTGGGAGGCCCTCTGGGAGGCCTCCTCCCCATCGCCGCCACAGGAGGACCGGAGTCCGGGGACCTCAGCCTCAGGGAAGTTCCCCAGGGCCACCTGCTGGGTGTCCGGGGGGGGGGTGGCCCCCAGTAACAAAGGGCCACATGTTGGAAAGGGGTTGGAAACCACAGAAACGTGCTCTGTCTCCGTCCTGGAGGCCAGGTTCAAAACCTCGAGGTCGCTGGCGTGCATGTGGGATCATAGACATGACCCCATGGTCTCAGGCTTGAGCGCAAGGTCGCTGGCTTGAGCAAGGGCTCACTGGCTCTGCTGTAGCCCCAGTCAAGGCTCATATGAGAGAGCAATCAATGAACAACTAAGGTACTGCAACTACAAGTTCATGCTTCTCACCTCTCCCCCTTCCTGTCTCTCTCTCTCTCTCTCTATGAAAATAATAAAAGGCTATTCTAAACTACAGTGTGTCCGTAAAGTCATGGTGCACTTTTGACTGGTCACAGGAAAGCAACAAAAGACGATAGAAATGTGAAATCTGCACCAAATAAAAGGAAAACTCTCCCAGTTTCATACCTATTCAGTGCAGTTCGATGTGGGCTCATGTACAGATTTTTTAGGGCTCCTTA